>NC_067153.1:26526966-26694920 GCF_903995435.1 Acomys russatus | reverse complement strand
TATTATGGGACCCACAAGGAGACTGTTCTGCTTAGTGGCTACATGGGAGCCGAGGGTCTAGGTCTCACCATGCATGGTCCTTTGCTGGTGCATCAGTCTCTGTAGCTCCTCTGCCTCCAACCTGAATTTGTTGGCTCTACTGGTTTCCTTGTGGAGGTCCTGTCCCCTCCAGCTCCTTCTATTCCCCAGCTCTTCCATAAGACTCCCTGTGCTCCAGCCCAAAGTTTGTCTGTGAGTCTTAGCATCTGCTTCAATCCTCCACAGGGTGTAGTCTTTCAGAGGACCTCTATGGTAGGTCCTGTCCTGTTCCTTCTCTTCAACTGTTTTCAGTGTCTATTATATTTGCTCTTCTGAATGAGATTTAAACATCCTCCATAGGGTCCTCCTTGTTATTTAGTTTCTTTAGGTCTGGATCACATGGCTAATTTGTTTCTCTGTGTGTAATATAGAGTGAGCTAGAGTGAAATCACAATACCTGCCATATTTAGAAGAAAAGGCATCATTGGAGATAATGCACTACACCAAGATGCAAAGTTTTACCTTATAAGACCACAGAAGCCAACAACAATGGGAAGATGCTGAGTCATTAAATGGTGTGGGAAGGTCCAAACACATTTCTGCAGATCCACAGATCTGGAACCAAGCCAGGCTAAGCTTCTATTTTGCTCTGTTTGATTAAAGTTACTTGTCACTCTATCATGCAAAGCTACTAAAGATGACAAGAAAAAAGATAATAATTCTATTCCCCAAAGGTGAACCTCAGTTTTTCTACAGTTCTTTAACTATTTTGCATGATACAATTGCCTTTAGTTTATTCTCTCAAGTTTGACACTGCCTGTGGCCCTCAAAGAGATGTCATTCAACAGCACTTTTACTATTAATATATCCAAAATCTTTAGGTGACTAATTCTTTGAATGTATACAAGAAATACAGGTAAACTTTGCATAGAAGCTGACGATCAATCAAAATAGCTACACACATGTATATATATTTAGTATATTAACGCTTAGATTATTATACAAATTTACATTGAATTGCATTTCTTTGCAGAAGCAAATGCTTCTTCCAACTCATGTCCTCCAGTGAAGCTTTTTTGGCAATAAAAAGTGTGCTTAAATACTTGAGGAGTTCACTGTTTTCTTATGTATGGGTGCTTTGCCTGAATGAGGTTTTGTGCATGATGCATTTCTGCCATACATGGAGGCCTGACATAGGCCTCAGATTTCTGTAACTGGAATCAAGGTGGTTGTGTGTTACTATGTGGGAAGTGGGAATCAAACCTAGATCCTTCAGAAAAGAGGCCATTTTTCTTTGCCAGCCCAGGGGCACACTTTTGGGCTTATATTGTACATGATTTGCTATTTTGCATTAGAATTTTTAGACAAAGAACAAAAGTTTTCTTTTAATTGTTGTTATTTTTAATATTATTCTTGAGATAGGACAATACCATGTAGTGTAGGCTGGCCCAGAACCCACAGTTTTTCTATCTCCACCTCGTAATTGATGGTGTTGTAGGCCTGTGCTACCAAACTTATCAAGAGAATAAAATCCAAGCAGAAATTCAATGATAAGTCTTCTCATTTTAATTCATTATTGTTTTCTTACTTCTTTTGTAATAAACTATGAAAGCCATAATGCTTTATGTGTATTGCTTTTGAGTCTGCATTCCCTTTACAGGCTTTAAATGTCAAATGAGTCTTGTGAGGTGAAGATAAAGACACTCCTGGTGCTTCTTCTGCAACTTTTGGTCCCCAGTTTTGTCCCTGTATCCTGTTCAATCATTTTTCTAGGCTTACCTGAAACTCTACCATCCTGCTTTACTGGGACAAACGCTCCATCTCTAACTTCTTAATTGTATCTGAAAATTTGTTTTGGGTGGTTTCCATGGTCATGAAATTCAAAGCTAGATTACAGCCATATTTTGTGATCTATTTTTTTTTTTTTTTTTTGGACCAGCATGTATATAGCAATAGTACATAATCTTTGAGGCAGAAGCAGGTTTGAAAAAAGGGTAATGAAGGATTCATCTACTTTTTTTTTTTAAAGACAGACAGGAGGAAGGAAGGAAGGAAGGAAGGAAGGAGGAAGGGAGGGAGGGGGGAGGAAGGAAAACAAACAACCATGTCAGAATCTTCATAACAAATATGAGCACAATACAAACGAAATGTCAAGTTTTAAGTTTCTTCCAAAAGTAGATGCTCTTGCCAACTCAGCCAGTTTCTAATTTGTTTGGTCAAGGATAAGCAAGTGAGTTCACTACATGATGAAACTGTTTAATATGCACGCAGAGGAGAAGCCTTTGGAAAACACACTATCTGCCAAAATAATATTGAAATTTGAACCTATGAGCATAGCATTATATACACATTTCAATATAAATTAGAACTATGAACTATGAAGGAGTATAGCAACATAGTGCCCTAAATGTGCAAGGCAGATGGTCATTAGTCCCTTAGGTCAATGTCCAAATATATTCTATATGTCATCAAGTAGGACAGTGGGGAGAATATTAGGTATGAATGTATTAGCATAAAAGGTGGAAATAAGATGCAATAAAGGGTCACTGAAGGAAATTAAAAAGTAAAGGAGAGGAAAACAAAGAGAAATGGGGCATGAGAAGGAGGAGGAGGGCTATCAGCAACACCAATTATATTCAGAGACAATTACTATGAAGGAAAAACAAAAGGCATTTATGGACATCTTTATTTATGTTTCTACCATGTATTTGACCCTCATGTATTATTTAGTCCAATTCTTTGGAGTGCCTATGAAATAAACACATTCATACCTATTTTTGTAAATGAGGGCCCTGGAGATAAAGATAAAACATGACTAGTAGATAAAGAATATTAAATTGTTTTTCTGCTTCTAGTTATGGTATTTTATTGTATTACTTCACTTGAATTTAAATTTTCTGGGATAAAATCTCTGATAAACTTCCTTTTCATTAAAAATTACAGATAACTTACAGTGCCTTTCTCAAGTTAACTTCAGGTTTCTTCTAATATCAAAGATAATATGATGAAAGATAAATATGGCACAGAATATATGATGTCAGGAACAATGTTTTCTATCAGCCTAACTCTTGCTTCACACTCAAAATAATAACAAAATCTATTTACCAATTGTTGGGTACTGTCCTAAAAGTTAGGTGTCCAGGGACAAGCTTCTCTGATGATGGTTGAACAAAGCAGGGTAACATTAGAAGTCATCTTAACATTATGGCTTTACTTTATTTTATTCTATTCTATTTTATTTTTAGAGGTGTAGTATTTGGTTTTTTTAAAATTAATTAATTAATTAATATTACATCTCAATTGTTATCCCATTCCTTCTATCTTCCCATTCTTCCCTCCCTCCCACTTTCACCCTATTCCCCTCCCCTATGACTGTGACTGAGGGGGACCTCCTCCCCCGTATATGATCATAGGGTATCAAGTCTCTTCTTGGTAGCCTGCTATCCTTCCCCTGAGTGCCACCGAGCATCCCATGAAGGAGATGTGGTCAAATACGGGGCACCAGAGTTCATGTGAAAGTCAGTCCCCACTCTCCACTCATCTGTGGAGAATGTCCTGTCAATTGGCTACATCTGGGTAGGGGTTCGATGTTTACTGCACGTATTGTCCTTGGTTGGTGCCATAGTTTAAGCAGAACCCCATGTAGTATTTGGTTTTACCCTTGGTCTCTCAGCTATCCAGTCACTGGTTCTTAGTCATCCAAGCAGTGCAAAGTATGAGTTTCTTCTCCTGGAGTAGGCTTTAAATATATTCAGTTATTTGTTGGCTACTCCTATGAGCTTTATGCCCTAGCATATCTGACATGCAGGACAGCACTGTAGATCAAAGGATTTGTCGCTGGATTGATGAGAAGGAACCTGAGGAGTAGAGGAAAGCGAAACAATGCTATTCAGGATGTTATGTGAGGGGGAAATCTGTTTTCAATAAAAGGAGCAAATAAAATAAAACCAGACACTCTAACCTCCAAAACATACAGAGATATAGGATAGATGATAGATAGATAGATAGATAGACAGATAAATGGATGGATAGATGGATAGATGGATAGCAGATAAATAAAACAATAATAAAGTCATGGAAGAAGGAGGGGGAAAGAACGTAAGAGCAAGGGGCTGGGAAAGGTGCTATGAAAGGCTGTCTTATAGATATGGCATGGCTGGAATTCCAGCATCTGCGGTTCTATACAATACTTGCACAAGACCAAGCTGTTAAAGGGGAGGAGCTTCCAAGACCCATTCATAGTGGAGGCACTACTGGCTATTGATAGCCGCTAAGGGAATGGAGTCACTTTCTTGGGAAATGTGATCTATGCCCCAACAGATAGCCTCAGATGTATGTGTGATCAGCTCTAATTGGATCATGTAATAATAAAGATAATGATGATGATGATGATAAAGAACAAAGAGGGACGGGAAGTTTGATGGTAGGTATGGTAGGGGCACCTGGAGGGTAGGACTAGATGGGATACTGGTGGTATGTCTGATCAAAAGCACTGTATATGTGTAAGAAAATCCAGGGTTGTCAAAACATGTAGACTTTCTCAGCAGCTCATGTTAATTTGGAGAAAAAAAGCTTTTGAATATTAAAATTAATAACTGATTAGCGTGATTATGCAGTGAAATGAGTGTGAGTTAAAAGGGATTCTTAAGAACAGGGAGTCATCCTTACTGTTAGAAAACCAACTGTGACTTTCTACAAGACCTGGTATTGTATTGCCATTCAAAGGAAGACTACATATCATTCCTCAGTGACTAGTGGCTCACTAAGCATCAGTGATTAGCACGAGTGAGCTGATGAGTTATAGAGGCTTTCAAGTAACTGGATATGTGTCTTTAGCATCACACATAGCCCTCTTTTGCACACGTACTGGACTACATGTGGTGTACACAACTAGGAATGGGAGTGCACGGGGACAGCTTGCTGAGAAAATGGCTGTGCACACTCTGAGTGACATGACCTTCAGCCAGTGTGATATGTTAAAAAAGATGGCCAGTTGGTGTTGCCTAACAGCTAATACATTATTTCTAATAAAGTAAATGTTGTTGAGGGACGTTGCCAGATAATCTTGGTATTTCATAGACTGCTAATAAAGTGCTTGATCCACTTAGGTTGCAGTTAAATAATTGATTTTATTTGAAGGAGTAAATGTATAATGATGAAGACCATTAATGGTGACATTCAAAAGGCTGTGGCATAAAATTCAGGTGATGGAATGTGTGGTGTGTGTGTGTGTGTGGGTGTGTGTGCGTGTGCGTGTGCGTGTGTGTAGACATATATATTCATATTTATCACATATGTATAATGTATAAGTATATATTATCCACCACAGGCTTATGCGTTGAATGTTTCACCCAATTGACAGTGTTATTTTTTGAAGTGGTGGAAAATTTAAATGCTAGGTTGTAGCTGAAATAGATCATTGAAGGCTATCTCTGATCTCCTCTCTCTCTCTCTCTCTCTCTTCTCTCTCTCTCTCTCTATCATCTCTCTGTCTGTCTGTCTCTAACTCACTCTTGCTCTCTCCTCTGCGTTCTCTAACCCCAGTGAGGTTAATAGCCTATGTCACATGCACATGCTACTGTGATTTTTGCCTCACCATGGGCTGAGAATACACAGATCCAAGAATATTTCATTGAATGTGAGACCATAGCTTCAAATCTTCCAATCTTTAAAATGTTTGTTGTTTGTGTTGTTCTTATTATTATTCCAGTGATGAAAAGTCTGCTACCATGGCAAAGGAAAATATTTATTTCTCTGTATCCTTTTATAAACTAAGTAAGAGTTAATTATATGAAAAGAAATGCAAAAGAGAGCTTAAGTATTAACTTGATATCAACTGATTAATAGCATGAAGGAGATCTAAACTTTGATTTCTTAGGTACATTGAAACATAGTTGAGTCCATTTCACCTTTCCAAAGCATAGCTCAGATATTATTCAGTGATCAGCTAGAGACCTTGTGGTTCTGTGGCTCTGTGCTCTGTGGGCTCTGCGACTCTGTGGCTTTGTGGCTCTGTGGCTATGCTGTCTGATAGGGCATACTGTGAGGCAGGGACTGATCTCCATATCTGTTTTTTGTAAATATGGGTCTTGTGTGGCTGTTAAAACATTAGTCATTAGTATGACTGTACTGATGAATTGAATGTATAGAAACAACAGGGCCCTCTTCTGAAGTTCAGTGTGACCTAGACCTACTATATTGTCCAGGCTAGCCTTGAACTCATGACAATCTTCCTGCCTCAGTCCTCAAGGTACTAAGATTATAGGCATGAGCCACCACATTGAAAAAGTTTAAGCAACTTAAACATAAAAACCTCAGTGACTGACAATGATCCAGGATATGAAGGGTTTAAAAAATAAAAATGTTGAAGTGGACATGTTACTTTATTCTTTACTTATTTGATGTGGAGTTTGAAGAAAACTATCATGTTCTACTGTAATAGATTTCAGGATGAAGAGGAAAAAAAATGTCCTAGGAGACAAAAGAATGTAGATGATAGTTGTGGCAATTCATGATCTTCCCTAAATAAAATCCATATGTAATCACCTTGGATCAGGCAACCTGCTGATCATGTACTTAGCATCTATGACCACGTCATGGGTCTTTCAGCACTGTATTATGCCTTCATCTGGAACAAGAGAATCTTAACACCACAACAGAGTGTTACTGAGTAGTTAAATAGCTGCCTTGCATTAAGTCATTAAGACACAGGAGCCAATTATCTCTTCAAGAAGAAGCTGATTCATTTGAATAAAAGTAACTTGACCTGCTTGACCTGAGTGCCTCATTACCCATAGTGGATTCATTTACAGGAATGTCTGACAAATCAGTGGAGCACAAGCAGGCATGACTGTAAGATAGGCGTGTGAGCCAGTTCCAGGAAAGAGTAAGACAACTGGGTAATTTCACACCATCTCCAAGAGCCCAGATTGAACAATAACTACATTATCTATCAAAAAACATTACTGAAGCTAAGACACTGCTAATCCCTGGAACTACCCAGACTGCTCAAGGCAGAGATGGTGGGGGTGGATGAAGAAATAGCTCTAGGTAAAATTTTGCAACTGTTTACAAGACAAAGAAGGGCTCTATAGAAACTGATTATAAACAGCATATGTTATAAACTCAAAACACATGAAAGAAGAAAGGAAAGTCATATATATTTTCTCAGTGTGGCAGGGTCTGAGTCAAGTTCTGGGGGAAGTTGAATAAGGCCACAAAAAAAAGAGCTTGGCATCCTTCATAGATCATTAAAAATGCCCCCTCACCCCCCAAATAAAAGCATTTGCCTCTTTAATATGGATGAAAGCCTGTAGAATACATTAAATGCTGTGCACACAGATCCACTCCCGTGTCCTGGAAACAGCTATAGCTCCATAATGTAAACTTATGATTGAGTAACAAAGCTCTTCGCCGCTGAACCCCTCAAAACCCGTGGGGATGGTTTCTCAAGCACTTCCTTCTAATGGTTTCAATACACTTTTACTTTTTTAAAAAAGGGTATTGAATATCATTTGTTTTAGAATTAGTCTTCAATAGTTTTTTCCCCATGGGTGTTGGTCTTTTATTGTTATGGAGCAAATTATCCTATACTCAATATCAGTGCACAACTGTGCAGTTGAGAAGCCTGGCACAGTGTGGTTGTTTTTTTTTAACTTTATTCATTTAGTTGTTCACTTTACATTCTAATCATAGTCCCCATCCTCCTCTCTTCCTGGTGCCTCCTACTTCCCTCCTCTCAGGAAAGGGGGGGGGGGCAGCCACTAACCCACCCAGCACTACAAGTCGCATCAGGACTGACATATCGTCTTCCACAGTGGCCTGGCAAGGCCAGCCCCTCCAGGGGGAAGTGACTGAAAAGCATATGCAACAGAGTCCCATCTCAGAAATAGCCCTGTTCCTTACTAGGGGACCCACAAGAAGACCAAGTTGTTCGTTGGATATATTGTGTATGTCTTAAAGATCTAGTCCATGCATGTCCTTGTTTGGTGCATCAGTCTTCACAGTCCCCCCCATGGGCCCAGATTAGTTGGCTCTGTTCATCTTCTTGGAAGCTCCTGCCTCCTCTGGATCCTTCTATCCTTTTGGCAACTTTTCCACAGGCTCTCTACATGCTTTGCTTAATCTTAGGCAGTAAGTCTCAGCATCTGTTTCAATCCTTTGCTGGGTGGGAACCTCTCAGGAGTTAGCTATGCTAGGCTCCTGTCTACCAAGCATAACTGAGTGTCCTTGTTAAGTTTGAGGGGTTGGCTCTCTCCCATGGAAAGTTTCTCAGGTTAGGCCAGCCATTGGTTAGATAGTGCCTCATCTCTCCTCTATCTTTATCGCTGCACATCTTATAGTCAGGGTACATTTTGGGTCTAAGTTTGTAGGCAGGTTGGTGTTCTACCCCCATCCACTAGAGGTCTGTCTAGTTAGAAGGTGTCCTCTTCAGTCTCCACGACACCCATTACTAGGGTCTCAGCTAGAGTAATCCCTATATCCTACCCTGTTGGAAGTCTCCAATTTGTCTCAGAAAAATGCCCCTGGCCACAGTTTCTCTCCTCTCTGTAAGCCCTCTTTCCTCCTGCCCTTGCTCTCCCCACATCTGCTCCTGCCCTTATTTCCTTCCTTTACCCTCGCTCTTATCCTTAGCTGTCCTTCAACATGTTTTGATGCCTATTCTATTTTCCCTTCTGAGTGAAATTCAACCATTCTTCCTTAGGCCTTCCTTGTTAATTAGCTTCTTTGGTTCTTTGAATTGTTGTATAATTATCCTGTACTATATAGCTAATAGCTACTTACAAGTGAGTGCAACCATGTGTGGTCCTTTCAAGGTCTGGGTTAACTCACTCAGGATGGTCTTTTCCAGTGCCATCCATTGCCTGCAAATCTCATGATTTCCCTATTTTTAATAGTTGAGTAGTATTCTAGTGTATAAATGTATCATAGTTTTTTTATCCATATTCAGTTGAGGGACATCTGGATTGTTCCAGTTTCTGGATATAAAAATAAAGCTGCTATGAACAGAGTTGAGCATATGTCCTTATTGTATGGTGGGACATCTTTTAGGTATATGTCCAGGAGTGGTATGGCTGGGTCTTACGGTAGAGATATTCCTAATTTTCTGAGGAAGTGCAAGACTGATTTCCAAAGTGGGTGTACAAGTTTGCACTCTCACCAGTAATGGAGGAGTTTTCTTCTTTCTCTGTATCTTTACCAGTATGTTCTGTCACTTGAGGTTTTTTGTTTGTCTTAGCTATTCGTAGGGGTGTAAGATGGAATCTCAAAGTTGTATTTATTTACATTTCCCTGATGACTAAAGACATTGAGCATTTCTTTAAGTGCTTCTCTGCCTTTCAAGAGTCTGCTGTTGAAAATTCTATTAAACTCTGTATCTTATTTTTGAATTGGATTATTTGGTTTATTACTGTTTAATATTTTAGATTTTTATTTATTTTAGATATTGTCTCTGTCAGATGTAGGATTGGTAAAGATCTTTTCCCAGGCTGTAGGCTGCCATGACAGTGTCCTTTGCATTACACAAGCTTTTCTGTTTCATGAAGTCCTATGTATTAAATGTTGATCTTATAGCCTGAGCTATTGGTTTACCTTCAGGAATTTGTCTCCTGTGTCCATGAGTTCAAGACGATTCTCAATTTCTCTTCTTACAGATTTACTGTTTCTAGCTCTGTGTTGATGTCTTGTATACACTTGGACTTAAGTTTTGTGCAGGATGACAAATATGGATCTAGTTACATTTTCCTACAGGTAGACTTCCAGTTAGACCAGAACCACTTATTGAAGATGTTAGCTTATTTTCATTGTAAGGTTTTGGCTCCTTTGTCAAAAATCAGGTGTCCATGGGTATGTGGGTTACTTCTGCATCTTCAATTTGATCCCATTATATTTATGTCTGTTTTTATGCCAGTACCATGCAGTGCTTATTGCTATTGCTCTGCAGGACAGTGTGAGGTCAGGGATGGTTATACCTTCAGAAGTTTTTGTTTGTTTTTGTTTCATTTTGTTTAGGATTGTTTCTAGCTATTCTGGTTTCTTGTTTGTTTGTTTGTTTTTTCAAATGAAGTTGAGAATTATTCATTCAAGGTCTGTAAAGAATTGTGCTGATATTATTTTTCCTGTTGGGAGTATTTTATTAGCACTTTGATTTATTAAGTTCATACTTTCCAAGGTATAAAATATATGTTTTGACAAACTTTTAAATTAATGTAATTATTGGGGCCATCAGTAAAGATACAGAACATTTCCTTTCCAACAGAAGTCTCCTCCTCTTTGTGGTTGGTCTCCTCACCTGATGCCTGCAGAGCTGATAATCATTGAGCTGATTGCTATTTTCAGGGTTTCTGGTTTACAGAATGAGTGGAATTGTACACTGTGTGGTCTGGTTCCTTTCAGCTAATTCACTTGAGAGTCACCTGCATTTTTATGTGTAACAACAATACATCTTTTTAGATTGGAATAAAGTATTATTTTGGGGAGACAGATCACTGTTTACCCATTAATTACTGGGTGGACATTTTGTGTCCTTCCAGCTATTGATTATTATGGACAAGGATTCTATAGACATTTGTGTGCAGATATTATATAAAGATAATTTTTCATTTTGGAATAAATGTGTAGAGGTGTGACTATGAGTTTCTAGTATGTGTGTGTATCTAATGTTATAAGAAGCTGCCGAGTTCAAACTATTTCACTAACCAAGGACAATACAAGTAGTAAATGTTGAACCCCTACCCTGATCTACCCAATGGACAGGACATTCTCCACAGTTATGTGGAGAGTGGGGACTGACTCTGACATGAACTCTGGTGTCCATATTTGACCACCTCCCCTTGGTGGGGAGGCCTGGTGGCACTCAGAGGAAGAATAAGCAGGCTACCAAGATGAGACTTGATAGCCTATGACTATATAGTGGGGGAGGAGATTCCCCTCAGTCTTAGACCTAGGAAAGGGGAATAGCGTGAAAGCAGGAGGGAGGGAGGAAGGTGAGGATACAAGTGATGGAATAAAACTTGAGTTGTAATCTTAATAAATTAATTAAAAAAAAAAGAAGCTGCTGATCTGTCTAACAGAGCTATTAGCTATTCAACATTCTAGCAGCAGTGTATGTAAACAGTTTTTAAGTGCAACAACAGTCTTTTATTTTTTAACATATACATTTATATTATTACACACATATACAATAAGCTACCTACAGCAAGAAGAGCCGTGACCCAATCAGGAATCATGCAGATATTACATTCCTAGTGTTTTGGCTTTTAGTATTTGGCAGCCTTGAAGAAAACATCATTCCTATCTTGCTGGGCCTAAAATCCTGGATGTAAATCAATCTCCATCACATCTTGTCATTATCAATTTAAAACATGTAACTAGACCTAAAAACAGCTTAACCCCTAAACAACTAAGGTTCATTGTAAAACTAAAGTATCTGGTCTGCAACCTCATCAGAGACTTGAGAAGGAATAAAATTGGTTACATGAGTAAACCGGGAATTCAGGTTAGTAGCTTTCCAAATGAGAAGACAACAGAGACAGTTTGCTACTTGAGCAGTCACCCAAAACTCTCTATAACGTTAGGGCATCATCTTCAGCCTTCTGTCCCAATACATCTGACAGACATATTTTTGAGGCAGAAATCATTGAGCACTTGCTTATCCTGTCTTGGCAGAGTTTGGAAGTCAACTTTACCTGTGTCCAAGCTTGCCTTTTCCTAGGCAGAACTCTGTGGTAGAATTGAGGGCATTTTGCCCAGTGGCTTGTTTGCCACATTTGAAGGCATTTCCATAAGGAGATGCTCATCATCCTCTTTGACGTAGGCTGGGTGTTGCCAGGAGTTAACCTGTCTCATTGTCTATGAATCTTTAAAATAGTAAAAAAACATTTTAAATGCCATGATCTGTATGTCTCTGAGTTTTCGAAGGCCTTATCTATTTTTCCTTATCTTTCTATAGACTCATATCTATCTGTTGTACCTAAGATGTATATTCTTGTGATAAAAATAGACTAGTAATTGATATGACCATGATTTGATAAACTGACAATTAACATGTATAACTTTTTTATCCTAAGCATTCTGCAGTAACACTTTCAAAGTATTGGAAGTAAACCTTGTATTATAATTGAGTTATATGGGTACAATACCTCATATTAGAGTAGAAATATGTATAATGTGTATGAAGAATAATCTTACATTTGAATTCTATACTACTGTATCTAAAATTAAACTTATTTTGTATTTATATACAGAATAATAACCTTGTGAGTGACAATTGGTCCAGCAATCCAGACTGTCCCACACAGGACTCTAATTAAACCTACAATTTCTCAACATTTAGAAACAGGACCACAAATGCTATTCCTAACTTATTTAGCCATTTCCCCAATTTTACTTGGGCCTGTACAAAAGTATAATTTGTCCCAAATATGCAAGAAGAACCCTTAAGAGAATGATACTCCATTTCCTTTAAAGGTGGTTGGCTAGGTTTTTAGTTGCTTTCTTGGACTATACAGGTTTATTTTCAATGGGAGTTGGTTATAAGTTATTATTGGTCTTATTTAGAGAGAAAACAAGATTGAACTCAAGGATGTCTCTCTTTCCCTTTATCTTCTACTCTTAGGTTTGGAGATAGGGGTTGAAATGAAAGAAGGAGGAATATAGAAATATATAGGAAAGGTAGGACAAAATATAGGTTAGTGACTCAGCTCCTCAACTTAATGTCTTAATTGTCACCTACAACATTATTTTTAATTCATTCATATAGAATTCTGTATATAGATGTGCTGCTATTTTGATAGGAATTGCATTGAATCTAGAGATTGCTTTTGGTAAGATAGCAATTGTACTATGTTAATCCTTCCAATCCATGAGCATGGGAGATCTTTCCATCTTCTGAAAGCTCCTTCAAATTTTTTCTTCAGTGGCTTGAAGCTCTTGTCATATAGGTCTTTCACTTGCTTTATTAGAGTTACACCAAGATGTTTTATATTATTTGTGGCTCTTCTGAAGGGTGTTGTTTCCCTAGTTTCTTACTCAGACTGTCATTTGCTATACAGAAAGGCTAGTTGTTGTTGTTATTCAGGTTTTGTTTGTTTGGTTTGGTTGGTTTGGTTTGAGTTTTTTGGTTGTTTGTTTTGCTTTGTGTTTGGTGATGGTTGTGGTGTTTTTGCAAGATTAAAGTCACATCCTTACTCTGGTGCCCCATATTTGACCACCTCCCCTTGGTGGGGAGGCCAGATGGCACTCAAAGAAAGAATAAGGTAGGAGATGAGGGTAGGAAATGTTTGCATGGGTCTGTCCCACCGAGAGGTGTCCTGGTTACTTGAGTAGAGTAGGCTCTTCAGGTGTGATGACAATTTCACTAAAATAGATAAATTAGCAACAATGTAGCCAAATACTTTAAAGAGGATTCTAGAAAGGGCCATTTCTTGAAAGACAGGCATATTTCTGAAGCTCTCCCTGTGTATTTGCTTAGTAGATTTTTTCTTTCTTAACAGATAAAATGCTGTATTTTACATATAATGTCTGAGTGACTCTACCTTGCAGGTTAGTAGGACTTAAGTCAGTAAAAGCTTTATTAGTAGGCAGGTTCTTTCAAGTGTTTGTCATCTGGGTTCTTCCTGAACCTGTGGAATTCAGTTCACAAAGATAGGCATCAGGTTTCATTCCAAGAAGCATGCACTTCCTGTGTTTATAAGTAAACAGTAGGCATTTGAGAAGTTGAGCTCTTTTTCCACTTCTCAAGGAGTGACTTTGAAAAAGATGAATGGATTCCAATGTCAGATAAGGCTGGGAGAGATGGATTGTGTACCCAAGCTGTCTAAGTTGTGCGGTCTGGGAGACTTAACCTTAACGGGTGTTCATTGTTACACAAGTCAAAGGAATCTCACAATGCATTGTCGGTCATCTGAAAACAAGCTCCATCAAGGAAAAAAATTATCCAATTTCAACATTCCCCTTCTAGTCTTATTCATATTTAAAATGGAGTTTTAAGAGCATTATATGTGTGACATGCTGACTTTATTCTTAGCCACTAACCTGGGCTGAACTTTCAGGATCATTCACTGAGCTCTTTTGTTTCACTTAATAAATACTTGATAACAATTTAATACAGAGAACTTTAAGAAGATGAGGATTTTTTTAAAAATAATTTTTGTCACCTGACAAATGGTGACAGTTTGGTTTTTGCCTTTACAGAGAAAATATATGAAGATGATATACACACATATGTATTCGCACATACACATATTCCTATATACACATACGTATCCACAAATACAATAGGTCTTTAATTTCAAGTTTGTTTTTCATGGCTTTAGTTATGTATTGTAACGCAGAACTCAAGAATATTAGTGCAATAGTAAGAAATTAAGATATTTTGAAAGGTAAAAAAGTACTTATCACATTAAAGTTCTATTTCTTGCTAAATCTCACTGTTTCCAAATTTTAAATTACACTGAATTATAGGTGCATGCATAAATCAGAAAACTCATCCAGACTTATCAATGGTTTCAGATTTTCACTGGGATACCTAGAACTTACCACTTGTAAGTGTGTGTGTGTGTGTATGTATGTGTTTGTATGTTCATGCACATATGTGTGTACATGTATATGCTAATATATATGCTTAAACTCTTAATATTATATGTATTTATTTATATGTTAAGTATATACAAATTGTAGATAATTCTCCCTCACTCTTGTACTCAGTCATGTGCCATAGTCTATGCACAATGCTCTCATTAAACCCCTCTGAAAATGCCCATAGATCTTCAGTTATGTTAGTTTACAGCCTTGTGGTAACTTGTTTCCTAAACTTCAATAAAATCATATTGGTCTCTATTAACTTAGGATTTACCAATGATACATCATCTGGGCCTTCAGGAGTAAAAATTCAATAAATTAAAATGAAAAGTGGTCAGTGTGCTAAGCAATAGATTTAGGTGTATAGTTAATCAGCAATAAATCTATACTCACAAATCACTTTACTTGACTTCCATATGACCTTGTTTGCTGCTGCCATTCCTCATGCAGCGTGGACAAGAATATTGGAAATGTTGACTTTTATCATCAGCTTGGAAATTGCTTTGTCTTCATTGAGACTGACATTTTGATTAAAGCAGATCAGATGAAAGAAATACTTGGTTACTGCCACTGACTGTGACATGAGTGACCATTATGGCACAAATAGGACAGAGGCTTCCCACTTCATCATTTTGGTCTCGTAGATGATGGCTACTTCAAAGTATATCATATTTCATATGCTATGTAAATATGGTGTGAAATGGCAAAATATGAAGTATTTTTTTATAAAGATTAATCATCATATCACAACTAAAGAAGGCCAGGTAATATTGATCTGTGATATTAGTGTTTATAGATGCTACAGGTTTTTAGCTTAGAAACCATGAGTTTACTCCTGGAGTAAGGTGATTGATTTTCATAAGGTTCTATGTTGTCCATAATTACATATTAAAATAGTATTCTTTTGGAGAAAAAAAATCTATAAAATCTTAATGCTCTGTACTTAAATTCTTGTGCATCTAAATGTGCCTTACAATAATATTTCCTATACTTTGGGAAAATATTTACCTGTAATCATTCACAAATTCACCAACAATTACAAGTTTACAATGATTTTCTAAAACTTTCCGAAACTTGTAGGGTCTCAGGAACCCTACAAGGAGACCATCAAAGTTGCCAGATCTGGACCCAGGAAACCCTGCACAAACTGCTGCACCAACCAAGGACAAAGCATGCGGAAAACCAAGACCTCTATTCAGATCTAGCCAATGAACAGCGCATTCTCTACAGTTGTGTGGAGAGTGGGGACTGACTCTGAAATGAACTCTGATGCCCCCATTTGACCACTTCCCCTTGGTGGGGAGGCCTGGTGGCACTCAGAGAAAGGGGAAGCAGGCTATCCAGATGAGACCAGATAGACAGTGATCATATGATGGAAGAGGAAGTCCCCTTCTGTCACAGGTCTATGGGAGGAGAATAGGGTGAAAGAGGGAGTGAGGGGGAAACGGGAAGATACAAGTGAGAGGATAACAATTGGGATGTAATAGGAATAAATTATTAGTAAAAAAGGAAAAAGAAAAAAGTTTTAGGAAAAAAACTTGCTTTGACTCTATTTGTAGCAATTACTACTGCTAGCTCGACTTAAATCTTAAATGGTAATAGCTGGAGTAGAAAGACCCACATGGTCATATCTCAGCCTCCTCTTCTTAGGCCACCAGTTCCAATGGAACAATAAATAAGTTGCTAACATGCTTATAAAATAAACTCTTGGATATGTCAACACTAAACATTGCATAAGGACATACAATTTTTAGCTTTTGGTGAAAGAGTTATTAAGATAGTTTCAAAGTTTGTATTTCTTGTTTTCTTTGAAAAACCTCTAGTTACCACAGATGTTGATAAGAAGTCAAATATAAGTGTATTTCCAGCTTTCAGTTTGAATGAAAATAAAATAATTTTACTTTTTAACCTAACAAGCTCTCAGCTAGCAAGAGACATCGGCAATGTAGAGTACCTTTGTCAAGACAGAGAAGGTCAATTTGAAAGCAGCCTTTATGGCAAAATAAGGGGGAGAGATGGCTAAGTGAAAATGCTTGTTCCTTTGTGAAAAATGTTTTCTTGTTGTTATCCTTTCCAGGATCAGAATCTCATGGTTTCAAGTATTTGTGGGAGGTGGGATCATTGATTCCAGAAAAAAAAAATGGACATGTTGTTCATCTATATTTTAAGCATCTGACTTTTATTCGATCCAGGCTGGGGCCATTTTAGGAGCCAATTTAAAAACATGTGCAAAATGGTGAGAAACTATTTTTAGCTCGTAATTATGCAACAAAATTAATTACTCTATGGGGCTTGGAAGAATTGTCCTGTAGGTTTAGAAACAGGAATACTTATAATAAAATGTATTTATTTTGTAGGTTTTTAAAAAAACTAATTAATATATCTTGAAACATTTCTACAAGGTTTAGAGCATGGCTTATAGTGATTGAAGACTGTAATGGAGGGAGGATCTCAACAGCTTCTTTTTCAATGTAGCCCAACTTCCTGTTGCTTAGTCTTGAAAATATTTTTTGCAGATAACTCCTGGGCTATTACCACTGTCCAGCACACACATATTAACAGAGGAACAGCTCAAATGACTCTTACAGAGATGAAGAAACTGGGGCTTATAGTTTTATATTGGCAGTTCCCCTGATGAATAAATCAGACATAAGAACAAGAAGTAAGAGAAAGCAAAGAATAAGTTAGGAATGCTGTTCTGAATGACTGTTTCATATTAAATAGAATCGTAAACTCCAGGCTTGCTGATTTTTTCCAGAATTTCTTTTTATAAATATTTTTCATATTTCATCAAAATCAGTCTCTAGAAAGTGTAGCATTTACACAGTAGAATATTTATTTGATTATTTTATATGCCAATGGGATATAATCTTATTTCATTTTTACTTTATTTTTATATGTAGATGAGAATGCTGAGAAAATGTCCCTGTTTCACTGTGAGCATTGTTTGACTATTTCCCCAATCGATATTTAATTATTCTTCTCTTATGAGTCATTTCATAAAATCATTCTCAAATGCTCTGACAACTTAGGTATCTGTGTGATGAATTTTTTTTTCAGTATATGGCACACCTGTTTCTTCAGGAGGAATGGCAGCTCAATGTTTCAGGGAAACTGATCACTAGTGTCCTGCCTTTATTTTCTCCTGCCCTAGTTAGTGTTTGCATAACCCCTGAGGAAACACAAATGGAACAAGCACCAAAAGGCATCTTGAAACCACCACTGGCTGCTATAAAGTAAGTGAAGGTTGACAGTCTTTTAGCATCCACCCTGCTCTGTGTCCACATCACGACCTTGCAAATACAGAAGATCTATCTCCCTGCCTCTCATACAACTAAGTGTCCATGAATTTCTTCCCTGCCTGCACTGTGATTTTCTCTTCTGAAACAAGCCAACACTTAACACTGCCCTTCTTTAGCTTAGCTGAACTAACTTTTTTTCAGACAAACAAAAGTTCAGGGAGTTCTGCTTGTGTGTGCTAATGTAATAGAAGCAAAGGAAGAGGACACACCCAAATTTTAAGTAAAAAAATATTTGCCAATTTATAGAATTCTCTTTGAATTCATGGTTGACATTTGTATCTGATCATTTTTTAAAACAGAGTATATACCTTAAGTAGAAAAACCATTCAATGTAGGCATTCGGATTGCTGTCAGGGGTTGTCCAGATTGTGTAAATATTCCTTTCACCCACTCAGCTTCTCTACCTTTCAGTCTTAAGTGAGCCACTGGGGGAAAGTGACATTCACCACTGAGTGATCTTTATTCTTTCAGGTTTTTGTTTATTTATCATCCTAAGTTATAAGAATTATATCTTAACTATGAGACCCATGTTCAGGAGATCTGCCACACTTGCCTTAGTCAGGACCATGAAACAATACCTTAAGCTCATTTCATGTGTCATAAAGTTTGTCTGTCTACAAAACAGAAATTTCTTGGAATTAGTAGAAGGATAACTGTGTGCTCGATACTTTCGGCACTCACAAGCAACGTACAAGAACTAACTAAAGAACATTGTAATTGCTGTATTTATAGTTCATCATAAAATATTTTGTTACATCAGATTAGAAGTCATGAGTGTTGAGTAGTCATTGCATGGTTGACACTCTGTAGAGTGTCTTGAAAGGTATAGAGGTATTTATCTTACATACTCTCCTGCAATCTTATAATACAGAAAATACCCTCCCCTAATTTTGTCTATTCTTGCGTACAGAGATACATTTCAGTTGGTACTGTTCTTAATCAATATCTTTATACCCTACCTGATTTTTTCTGGTTTTTCCACATACGTAATCACTGATTTTTCCCACAATTCAACTCTTGAATCTCTCCTTAGGTTCTTACTCCCTTGGCATTGTTAAAAATGTCTTGGGTTCAGTGAGAAAGTTATTTTTTCACAATCTGTTCATGAAACCCAAACCCTCCAAATATTCACAGAAGCAGGTCTGGATATCTATCTATCATCTATCTATCTATCTATCTATATCTATATATCTATATATGTATCTATCTATCATCTATCTATTTATCTATCTATCTATCTATCATCTATCTATATCTATCTATCTATCTATCTATCTATGTATCTATCTATATCTATCTATCTATCTATCTATCTATCTATCTATGTATCTATCATCTATCTATCTATCTACCATCTATCTATTTATGTACTTACTTTAGTGTTTTAATTGCCATTCAAAACAATGAATTTGTTATGGAATTGCACACATAGTGTATCCTTCCTGAGTTTTTTTCCCCCAGAACTCCTTGATGTCTTTGTGGGTCCTTCCTTCCACTGCCAGAACACTTAGTAGTATCAAATGTGCCAGACGTTAGTGTAATTAACTCCTTGGTATAGAGAAACACTAACATATGTAAAGCACTGCATTCAATGCTTACACTACAAAAATTAAAATCTTGAAAAAATAACTGTCTTCATAAAAAGCAAATGCTACTACTCACACAAATATATTTTTATAACCACACTTAGGACAGCTCTCATGATCCGGTTTTGCAGTTTGCCCCTATAAGGCCTTGGAGCGATGAGTACATTTCGCCCCAGTCTATCACAGCCTCACTCCATTTACATTAATTACTTTTTACACATTAGGAACTTGCCCTCACCAAGCAAACTATAAATCTTCAAGGTGATTACGATCATTACTTACTGACTTTATTCTGTTTCTTTTCTCAGTGTTTATTTAATTGTGTCTTTGTGATGTGTTCACCATCAAGAGAAATCTATAAAGTAGCCATGGAATTAAGAATAGTGTTGATAATGTGATCACATATTAAGAAAAAGTTTCCTAAGAGACTACCCAGGAGGGACAAGTGAGAAACAGTGACACTCAATAGGGCTACTTTATTCAAAAAGAGAAAATTTTGAAGTCATTCATTTTTATAACAATTTTACTCACTTTATATGTGTGTGATACATGTACTTCTTGTTTTAAGCTAATTCTAATATCTGATGAGTGTTGAAGTAATAAAGTATCTGGTTAGGTAAAAGCAATGAAAGATCTGTCTCTAGAGACTCAGAACTCCCTTTCAATGAAGTTTTGTCAGAATTCGGCTTTTTAAAAAAATCTGATTAAACTCTGTAAGCTCACTTCTGTGTCCTATTCAAAAGTCAGGAAATATTATATTGTGTCTTATGAATTTGGATAAATCAGAGAATTCACTTTACAAACTCTGTTATGTCTGCCTTACAGTGAGAGTGGAATCAGAGATCATGGCACCTGCCTGTAGATTGAAATGATGCTAACAACCTTTTAATGATACTAAGCATGTTACAGACCATGAGGCAACCTCCTGTAACCAATTATTTAGGTCAAATGTCAATAGCAAAACACTGGGAAATTCTAGATCATCAAGACTATCAATGCTAAGATTCTCTGACCCTCAACTGTTATTGTTTTATAAGATAAAAAAATATATATGTTGAGCAACAAAAGGTGTCATTGTGATGGCAGAGCATCTCAAATTCCAGCCATGACCTAGAGTCTGTGTGTGGCTTGGTCTGCTGCTCTAGCCTTATGTCCTTGGTCTGAGTGTTATGCGTCACTGTCCTATTCCTTCAACATGGCATATGCATTCTCTCCTTGGGGATATTGATACTCTGCCTCACGTCTTCATTCTTTATGTGCTTTTCAAAGAACAGATTTCCTACAATCCAACAGATATTTCATAATCATTGCATTGGACAGGCCCCACCTTAAAGTGCCTCACCTTTAGGAGAAGGTCTCCAATGGGAACATATCAAGTAAATAAAGGATTTGGTTCCTATGCCAAGCACACTGAAAACAAAGAAAATTTAAAGGAAAAAAGCAGACTTGTCGTTATTAAAAAATCATAGACTGTTTTCTTATCCCAGATGGGAAGAAATCTATACATGTTTTCTCTAGAGATAAATTTACATAAAAATTGTCAACGTTGTATTTTTTGAGATATTAATGATTGACAGATTAATACCTCAGATTTATGTTGCTTTGGTTTTATTTAATTTCTCTCTATCTTGAAAATGTGTTTGTGAAGTTCCCCTCTAAGAAGGACATCTCAATTGAAATGTACATATTGAGTCAAAGGTTCATTGTATGGGGTACAGAACAGAGTTCTTTCCAAAAGCTTTTTTAAATAACTAATTTTAAAAAAGATTTTTAAATTTAAATTAAAGCTCTAAAATTGAGCCTGCCTTCCTGACACAGGTATCAATTTGAGCTTTCCTTGGATATAAAACACATTTTAACACTCCCCATGATAATGTTGGAATCTATTAGATTATATTAGCCCTAAAGAAAATGTGGTATATAGATCCCTTTTAGTCAAGGCAATTGTAATAGCTAGAAGGTTAGCCTCACACAGTTGTGGAGATTAGATTAGACCAGCATCCCTCCCAAGTGTAATAAGTGTAGAAATGATTAGGTTTTAGGTATTGATTTCAGAATATTGGGTGGATGATGGATTTGTATCCCACTTTTACAATCCCTCTCACCACGTGGGTCTCCATTTTACATGAAGCACATGAAAAATCGTCAGGGCTTGCTAATGGAGGTCGGAAACTAGCTCATCACATTCCACCATTTATTCCTTAATCCCTCAAACATGCAGTGTATGCCTAAGTGCTGCAAACATCTGGAGTTGCGTAGGATGTTTTAGTAAATACAAATAAACATTGTGGAGATGTGTGACGTGAAATGTTTACTAGTTGTGGAATGGGAGAAGAAACAAAACATCTATGTGACTACGTTGAGGAAAGGCTTTTTTTTATCTGGCCAAGAACTGCTACATCCATGTTTCCAAAATTGTTCAGTATACTCTGCTGGGGCACTTCTCAGGGGAAGCTGGCAGGTGGACCACTGGGGCTCACATTCTTCACTTGGTTTCTGAAAGACTCACATGGACATTGCATAAGTTGTTAAGTGTTGACAATTGTTGCTTGAAAAGAGATGTTCATCTCCCTCTGCCTTTCATTTTTCTCTGACATCTTTAATTCTGATCTCTGCAAGACAGAAAGACAGACAGTCTCAATTCCATGCAAATTTGTGTCTCCGATCCTGGGTGATCTTCTGCTTCAGTTACTACAGCAGAAGTCATCTTCTGCCTCAGTTTCCACTCTGGCAAAGAAACTAAACTCGCAAGAACCCTCATGTCTCCATGCACCCAAATGCTCACTCCAGAGATAAATTGAGCCTGATGTAACCTTCTCCTTTTAGTTTGATTCTGAAACTAAAGTTGTGTCTACAATTTCTGTAAGCCATTTGTAATTGAATCTGTCAAACATTAACCACAAATGCAAGACTTACTGTCCTCAATCTTAAATTCAGAAAGTGTCAGCTGTGCATATACACAGATAGCTATGTGCCTGTCTCATAGCTTCCGATGATGGATAGTGACCAGTGACTCTTCTCATGTTGTCAATCCGTTCCTCTGATCTTTGTCCATTCCAGGTAGCCATGTTCCCATGTCTGAACATCTTTATATGAAGTGTCAGTCATGTTGCAAGCATGGCTGGGAGCATACTACTCTAGTATAGCTTTATCCTGATAGAGCGAGACAGTCTTCTACTGTTTGAGTCATCCAGTTTGTGCTATTGTTTTTGAGCATCCTTAAGTAACTAATGCACATGCATAAAGTCCAAGAGGAAGAGGAGGAGGAGGAAGAAGAAGAAGGAGGAGGAGGAGAGGTAGGAGGAAGAAGAAGAAGAAAAAGAAGAAGAACAAGAACAAGAAGAACAAGAAGAACAAGAGCAAGAAGAAGAAGAAGAAGAACAAGAACAAGAAGAAGAAGAAGAACAAGAGCAAGAAGAACAAGAAGAAGAAGAAAAAGAAGAAGAAGAAGAACAAGAACAAGAACAAGAACAAGAAGAACAAGAAGAAGAACAAGAACAAGAAGAACAAGAAGAAGAAGAACAAGAAGAACAAGAAGAAGAAGACATTACTAGTTGTCTGAGAGTCTAAGCAAAGCACTAGGTGTAGGTGAAATTTGAGTTGAGTGCTGCAGGACAGGTGGTTGGTGGAGGTCATCAGAGGGAAGCAGAGGTGGTCTCTACATAGCTGTACATAAAGTAGGGGCAATGGAGAGAGTTTGGAAAGGTCTTTGTTTATCATTAACTAAGTAGCCTGTGTAACTCCAGCATGGACCCAAAATGTGAGATGTTTTCAGCAAAGCGTATTGCAATTTTCTTTACGAATGAATGAGTTTACATAAGTCTAAAAAAATTTCACCATTGCAAACTTTTGTATATGTTGCATGTGTGCCCATGCAAGAGTGTACATGTGCATCTATTCCCATATGGTTTTTCTTCCTTATTTTAATTTCTTTTTAATATGGAAGTTACTCAACAAGCATGTTTTTGTTTATCTGAAGCTAAGTATATAGTTTCAACATATGGAGTATATTTTGTTCTACTTCAGTTTATCTTAGGAAATCGGGTTTCCTAACTCTTGTTGGCAGTAGATGCAAATGATTTCTTATTTTATATTTTCCCACTTACTTTCTCCCTTCCTTTTTTACTTTCAACTATGTTTTTCTGTCCTTTCTTGTTTTCTGTCTCTTTGCCCTTTCTTTTCTTTCCTTCTTCTCGAGAATGTTATGAAAGTCTTTTCCTGTTAATGAACCAACACACTGAGTGACAGGCTGCAATGGGTCCTTCCTTGGCTTGTAGTTGTTTGCTTAGCCTAGAAAATACACAATATGAAAATAATGTTCATAAACAAATCAGGACTGGTTATTTGTTCTTTTCCTTAGAGCTACCATAGCCCTAGCACTCAAGTGTTTTTACAAGCTGGGTCAAAGCTTTAGCAGCCTTGTTTTACCTTTCCACATCTCAGTGCATTCAGCACTCTGCTTCCTTTACATAGAAGGAGTTTTTAATCCTCAAAGTCTATTGCATCTACACTCCCTTCAAAACACAAGCCCATGTTCCTTCTTCTAACTACATATATTGATCAGCATTTCCTCTGTATTTGCCTGGATCCCCACGCAGTCTTTTATCATTATTTGTTGGGATTTGTGTATTTTTATACTGATTTTATCTGGTAAACTAACTTAAAAAGCATTTCTCCTTTCTCCAAAGCATGGTACCCTATAGAATGGTTAAAATAAGGTGAGCTCCCTCCATAAATTGTCACCAAAAATGCATAATGAAAAGAGATTGCAGGTTTTCATAACTAGGCAGCTCTTTTCAAAATGACACACACACACACACACACACACACACACACACACACCACACACACACACCACAGCTTTGTCAGAAATGGTACCAGAGACAAAACCTGCTGAAAACACAGTGTCAAACATTGAGATCAGACTTTGTCCTTTCTTAATATGCCCATCTATATAGCAGAACCTCTAATGGATGCCAAATGCAATGCAGAGACAATGGCAATGCATTCACACATACTTTTGCAGTGACACTAGACAGAAAGGATCACTGCTCATGCCAACTCTGAAACCTGGAAGTAGTTACACTAAACTGAGATAGTTACTTAGATCAGGGACAATGTAAGCAAGTCATGAAACCCATTGCAATCCTGAGAGGAAGAAGTGCTGCATGTAAGCAATGCGTATGCTGTCTGAGCTCCTGCCTTTTCCTTTGAAGTTCCATCTTAAAGCTCCCAGTGCATTATTTAGGACATTGCAAATGAACTTTGTGTCTATAGGATGAGTAAGCAAGTTAAATGCACACTTGTGAGAATAAATGAAGTCCCACTCTGATAAATAACTGGAATTCAGACCTATCAGATTCACAGAAACAGTTCTGTGATTACCAACGCCACGATTACTGTTTCACCTTCTCAATTATTTCCAGCATCAGTGATCCTGACAATAGCGTTTCCACTTTTATGCATGGCGCTGACTGAGACAATGGTCTCTGTGGATACTTGTGAACTTTAGAACAGCAATATATTATATATGTATATATGTATTACATTATATATGTAAGAAAAATATGACAAGGTGAAACAAACTAAGAAGGCTGTGAGCAGATATAAGGAGATCGAACAGAGAGAAGACTCAGAAATGAGGGGCTAATGAAGAAGCAGAAGGAGAGATGCAGAGGTGGGTCTCAGGGTCTACACACACCCGGAGTCAGCCCTGCCGCAGCCCACACAAACTCTTCCCACGTACTCGCGAAACAAACACTACTTCCCGCTGTCTTCACCTTCCTTGTTAGAAGACTCGCTGAACGCTTTCTCATTCTGTAATGAGTCCAGCTTAATTGCATTTTTCATTGTCCTGTTATGGCGCTGAGCCCTGGGTAAGGCATGCTTGCTCCATATATAGGGCTTTTCTATCTCATTAGAAAGATAGTATGAAAAGGAACTACAGGGGAAAATCTTTACAAAACACCAAAAACTACAGAAACTAGACCCGATAAGTATTTTTAAATTGTCCCTTTGAGAGCAGAATATTTTTCTATAAGAAAACAGCCTCAGAGAGGTTAAAAACTATAGATTATAGGTTACTGATTATCACTAGCAGGGGACTCAATCCCAATTTGTGACCCTTTTCCTTCAAATTTGTAGCTTTTTGCTTTACTTTATTTCTATCTCCACTTTCTTAATTCTCATCCTCAGAAATTAGACAGCTTCTGATGGCATCAACAGTAGAAGAGCTTTGGTTCAGAGCTTATATTTTAATTATAAAAGAAAATGCAATAAATAAATAAATAAAATGTAAAAAAAAAAGAAAAAAGGAAAAGCTTGCTTATTATAGTTACTATTAGTTAAACACTGTGTTTGTTTCAATGTCCATTTGACATTTAACGATGTGAAAAGCAGGTTTATTTTATTGCAAGAATGGAACTTTATTTTTCAGCACCCCACACAGCTGAAATCTGAGATTTTTAAATATTTAAGGAATGCTGCATCTAGTGACAAGTGAACCATGTGTCAACCCATGTGTTCTGCGCTCCACTGTCGGGTACCATAAAATTTCATGCTGCTTATTCTACTGTGTCTGGCTGACAAGAACCAATGCTCTTTATACACAACAGTAAACAACTTTCACGTGCCACATGACAGTGTCTTAACAGCTATGTAGCATCTATTTGGAGGCTCAATTCATAACCAGTTGTCCTCAGCTGTACAGAGTGAAAGGGAATGATTTTGCTGTAGAATGAAACGGCCCTCAAGCCTTGTCATTTCCTTTGCTGGGAAGGTATAGAGAGGCATAATGAGAAAGCTGTCCCAGAGAAAAGGATGGGCAGGAATCCAATGTTAACATTTGTTTTGTTTTTGTTGTCGGATCAAATATTTAATTTACTATCTATACATGAATATAATGTAATTTATTCAAATCTACTTCCATTCACTGCCCTCCGATTCCTCTCTTATCACCCTATCCTTTTCTCCTCCTGACATCATCTCTCTTTCTCTGTATCTCTTTGTTTTGCTCTCTGTGTTACTCTTCCTCCCTATACCCTACACAACTGTTGGACTCTTATAGGCAATCACATCCCCGAAAACACATTTACAGGTTCTTTCATCTTCCTTCTTTTTCAAAGACTCAGTTAATCTCTGCTATCCCATAGAGTTAACTCAATCTGAGATCCTGAGGCTCTTCTATCCCCAGCCAATATGTACACATGGAAAAATTCTAAACATGCACAACGAGAGGGATGAACTTGCCAATCGGGGAGTAATTTCATTAAACAGGGTCAGGGCTGCATAAGTGACGCTAGGTAGCATGTTCCTATCCAGGAGTGACGCTAGGTAGCATGTTCCTATCCAAGAGTGACGCTAGGTAGCATGTTCCTATCCAGGAGTGACGCTAGGTAGCATGTTCCTATCCAGGAGCTAAGCAGACAGACCTCGTGGAACATCATGTCTAGCTTTAGCCATGTGGAAACAGAAGTTGGTCTAAACCCCAATTCATCCCATGAAAAGATTTGGCTTTTACACTAAGACTTTAAAAAATCATTGTGGGGGAAATGTTACGGCCTTTTAAAATACAAAACCAGCAAAATATACAAAACCCTTCACAGAAACATGGTTCTTTCTACTGGCTGGCCTCACTTCCCTTCACATCACAGAGCAGCTATGTGAGTTTAGTTGAAGTACGCCATAGAATATCTCTTTTCTCCTGACTCAATATCCAATTATGTCACTCTAAATCTTAATAAGACATGCCTTTCTTACTCAATGTCAATTTTAAAATTTAAAAAAAGAAGTACATTACAACAAATGTTTGCAAATATTTAGGGAAATGAATATTGTTTTAATTAAAAATTCTTTCATACAAAGAAAATAACCAAAAAGTAACCAGGGAATCTCTATATCTGATAAACAGTTTCAGCAAAGTGGTTGGATACAAAATTAACCAAAAAGTCCAATAGACCTCCTGAGTACAAAAGACCAAAGGGGCTGAGAAATAAATTAAGGAAACACCACCCTTCACAATAGACGCAAAAACATAAAGTATCTAGGTGTAACTCTAACCAAGCAAGATAAAGACTTTGTATGAAAAAAATCCTTCAAGTCCCAATCCAAAATGAAGTACAGAGCTAAACAAGAATTCTCAACAAGAGAACATCGAGTGGCTGAAAAACACCTAAAGAGATGCTCAATGCCCTTTATCACCAGGGAAATGCAAATCAAAATGACTCTGAGATTCCATCTCACACCTGTCAAAATAGCTAAGATCAAAAACTCAAGTGGCTGAACATGCTGGCAAGGATATAGGGAAAAGGGAACACTCCTCCATTGCTGGTGGGAGTGCAAACCTGAACACCCCTTTAGAAATCATTCTGGTGCTTTCTCAGAAAAATGCAAATGGGTGTACCTCCAAGATCCAGCGATACAGCTCCTCCCGGGCATATATGGAAAAGACGCTCTAGCACGAGGACATTTGCCCCACCATGTTCATAGCAGCATTATTCATAGTAGCCAGAAACTAGAAAACAACCCAGTTGTCCCTCAACCAAAAAAATGGATGAATAAACTGGTACAACTGCACAATGGAATACTGTTCATCTATCAAAAAACAAGGACAACATAAGTTTGCAGACAAATAAATGGATCTGGAAAAGACCATCCCGAGTGAAGAAACCCAGACTCAGAAGGACACACATGGTATATAGTCACTTAGAAGTGGATATTCGCTACATAATACAGGATAACCATATTACAATCCACAGACCTAAAGAAACTAAGTAACAAGGAGAACCCTAGGGAGGATGTTTACTTCTCATTCAGGAGGCAAATAGAATAGACACTAGAAGTAGTTGAAGAAAAGAAACAGGATGGGAGCCTATCAAAGATGTTCTCTGAAAGATCCATCCAGCATGGGGATCAAAGCAGATGCTGAAACTCAAAGCCAAACTTGTGGGCAGAGTACAGGGAGTCTTATGGAAGAGTCTGGGAGCAGGGAGGAGGGTCGAAGGGCCCAGAGAAGACAGGAACTCCACAAGAAGACCAACAGGGTTAACAAATCTGGGTCTGGGCTCCAGGCTGGTGGTGGTTGGGGGGTTTGCTGCAGAAACTGATGCACAAACCAAGCACCATGCATGGAACTGACTTAGGCTCCCAGCTCAGATGTAGCGGATAGGCAGCTCTAGTCTCCATGTCTGTCCCCTGGTAAGGACAGATGGGGCTAACTAGGCCATGGCCTCTGTTGCCTGCTCTTTAATCACTTCCCCTGGTGGGACAGCTTTGCCAGGTAACAAAGGAAGAGTATGTAAGCAGTGTTGATGAGACTTGAAAGGCTGAGGTGAGTTGGTAGGGAAGGAGGGCTCCCCCTTTCTGAAGACTACAGGGTAGGGTAGGTGGCTAGAGGGAGTGAGGGTGGAACCAGGAAGAGATGAGGGAGGGACCTACAATCAGGATATAAAGTAAATAAAGTAAAAATATAAATTTAATACATAAATATATAAAATCAAAAGGCTTTGAATACAAAAGAAAATAACCCCCAAAATAAAATAAACTAGCAAGCAAACACACAAAAAGTAAAGGACCTATTTTCCCTGGCCATCGATATCTACACTCCATATCTTGTAGTGAGAACTCCCAAGGGATCCTGTTTACATTTCCTCCAGTGTGTAGTTGACTTTATCCTACACTTCCATTGTGAGCTCAATCCATGTTCTGATCCTAACATTTCTTAGTATAAACTGTTAGGACTTTAATATGAAGTGTCACCCAAAAGCTCATGTATTCAAGACTTGGTCCTTCTGGTGGTCCTCTAGAGAGCAGTTAGATCATCGGAGGTCTGACTCAATCAACAAACTAATCCAGTTTTCATCCTTACCATGTATTATCAACATGACAAGACCTTGAATCGCCTCTGAGACAAGCCTGTAGAGCACATGTAAGGAATTATCTCATTTAGCTCAGGAGATGGCTGTATCTGATTACTTTGGTTGGCTTAATTCAAATGGGAAGACTCACTCTAAAAATTTAGGTAACATCATTCCCTTGGATTTTTATCCAGGGGCACAAAAAGAAGAAAAGTAACTGTGCCCCAGTATTCATAATTAACTTCTTCTTGATCAGAGATACAGTATGGCCAATGACTTCAAGCTCCTGACTCTGACCTTCCTTACCATGCATATAGTTATCATGCACTTGAAACACTAAGCCCGCGCCCCCAAACCCTTAATTCCTTAAGTTATATTAAGTAGATTACTTCATCACAGCAACGGTCAAGTAGCAGAGACACCATCCATCATTCACACTTAATGTTATGGGGTGGTGTGTGTTGGAGACTAGGATGTCTGGCCAGGATGGAGGATGTGGAGAAACATATGTGGGATGGGGTGAAGAGCATATCTTTCTCTGACCCCGTCTTTTCAGTCTCTGTCTCTCAGCTGTCATCATCTGAGAAGTGTCTGCATCATCTGAGGACATCTCAGACCATTTCACCACTGTCGCTGCATGATGTTTTGTAGCTTCAGGGCCAAAGCAATGAGCCAGAGTTCTGAACCACTATGTCTAAGTGAAACTCCACACTTCATACAGTTTCCCTCAAGTGTTTATTACAGTGACAAAAAGCCTGAGTAGAAAACAATCAAGCAAGAAAAGATATATTTTCCAGAGCACTCAAAACTAGTTTCTGCTTAGTCCATTTTAGCACAGTTGCCTTGATACTGTTACTCTCTAAGTGAGAACTTTCAGGCTCAGAGAAGTGTACCTAAGGCTACATAGCTTGCAAAATGAAGAGTTTTGGAGGCCAGGATATTTCAATATATGTTTCAGCACTGTCACTTACCTAAATAGCTTTCTTTGAACTTTTTCTGTTAAATTGAATCTATAGAAATTAAGGTAACAACAGTACTACAAGAAAAAAATAAGTGTTGTTCATGGGAAGTATAAATATGTTCATTAAACCCCATTACGTATGCCTTGTCCTACTAATGGGATATAGAGTCTGTCCTATGTTGTGTGGAAAACATTAATATGTTTTCTTATACATAGAATATCTAAAGCAAAAGTGCTGAAGGCAGAGGGTTCTCCCATTTTTTTTCTTCTTGTCTCAGTTAGATGATAGAATAGGTGATAAAATTAATTTTTCAAGGCAATTAAAAAGGAAGCCATGTGACCTTGTGAACCCCGTGGACAAGAAATTCTCATTGAAATTAAATGATAGCAGAAATATACAAAGAATACTGAGGAGCTTTGATCCTTTTATGACTTTTGTGACTGATGAGTGCGTGGAGATCACAGCTAGTGGGCAATAGAGCAACTCAAAATGGTGGTCATCCATGGAAAGAGCATCATCATGTTAGAAGCCTTGGGAAGCATCTAAGCAATGGCTGTTCAGAAAAGGACTCCACATAGCTTCCCAAAGGGCCTGTTTGTCTATGGTGTGGAATCCAGGCATATATATTTCAATATGAAACTTCTTGCTAAATAAACTTTTGTTGTTGTTAGGTATTTTTGTATTTATTATCTATTTATCTATATATCTACTTAATCTCTTTACAGCCTGATCACCCGTCCCTCTCCTCCTTTTAGTCCCCCTTTCACACCCCCACTGCTGCCCTCTCTCCTTCTTCTCAGAGAAGAGGAGGACTCCAAGGTGTACCAACCTACCTTGGCACCTTAAGTCTCAGGAGGACTAAGCGAATCCTCTCCCACTGAGGCCAGACAAGGCAGCCCAGCTAGGGAAAGGAATACGAGGCAGGCAACAGAGTTAGAGACAGGTCATACTCACATTGTGAGGGGACCCACAAGATGACTAAGCTGCACATTTGTTTACATATGCATAGGAGGCATACGTCCAGCCTACACATGTCTTTAGTTGGTGGGTCAGTCGTTGTGAGTCCCCATGGGCCCAAGTTAGTTTACTCTGTATGTCTTCTTTGGTATCCTTGACCCCTCAGGCTCTCTCTAGTATTCCTCCCTCTTTACCACAGAACTCCCTGAGCTCAGCCTATGTTTGGCTGTGGGTCCTTGTATCTGTTTCCATCAGCTTCTGGACAAAGCCTTTCAGAAGACAGTCATGCTAGGCTCTTGTCTGTCCACTCACCCCCCAGCTTCATCTACTTCACATGTCTTCCTCTTCTGAGTGAGAATCATGCCTCCTCATTTGGGCCCTGCTTGGCCTCTTTGGATCTATGGATTGTAGCGTGGTTATGGATAATATCTATTTATAAGAGAGCACATGCCATGCATGTAATTTTAGGTCTGGTACCTCACTCAGGATGACCTTTTCTAGTGCCATTCATTTGCCTGCAAATTTCATCCTGTCCTTGCTTTTAATAACTAAGTAGTATTCCATTATGCAGGAGTATGTCAGTTTCTTATTGATTCTTCAGTTGATGGATATCTAGGTTGTTTCCAGTTTCTGGCTATTATGAATAAAGCTGATATAAACATAGTTGAGCAAGTGTCCCTGTGATATGGTTATGGTGGAGTGTCTTTTGGGTATATGCCTAGAAGTAGTATAGCTGTGTCTGAGGAAACAACACCCTTCACAATAGCCAAAAATAATATAAAATATATTGGGGTAACTCTAACCAAGCAAGTGAAAGACTTACATGACAAGACCCTTAAGTCTCTGAAGATAGAGGCTGAAGAAGATATTAGAAGATAGAAAGATCACCCATGCTCATGGACCAGTAGGATTAACATAGTAAAAATGGCCATCTTACCAAAAGCAATCTCCAGATTCAATGCAATTCCCATCAAAATCACAGCACAATTCTTTATAGACCTTGAAAGAGAAAGCACCAATTTCATAGAGAAAAATAAAAACCCAGGATAGCTACAATCTAAATTCTATAATGAATTGTTTTGCTCAATGAACTCAAAGTTAGAGTTTCTGTAGTCTTTTTTCTTTGGTGATAAGTTTTTAACTACTACCTATAAAAGAAATTATGAAAACTAATCTGAAAAAATTTTAATTATTTTTAAAGAAATGTACCTAGTGGCAGAACCCATCCTGTTTTGGGTAGTACCATATCTGGACAGGTGGGCCTGGGTTGTGTAAGAGCTGACAGAGTACAAGTGAGTAAGCAGTATTCTTCTGTGATTTCTGCTTCAAGCTCCTGCCTTGAATTCCTACATCGACTTCTCTCAAACATGAATTGTGACTTGGAAGTGTAAAATGGAATGATCCCAGCCCCTACCCCAGAAAAAAATGTATCTATTCATGACAACTTACTGCTTAAACTATTCTGATTCTTACCAATGAACTTGGAACTAATATTTATGATTTATATAATGTAGCTCTATGGGTTCCTAAAATGTAATGTCTCCATACCCCATAAGACTATCATAGAACTTGTGTATGCCCAACCTCATCTTAACCTTAGTCTTTAACACTTCAACACTGTAAATTATTTCTACACAAATCTTTTTCCATTGAAATATTTTTCTTCAATTATCATACCATTAATGGTCCCTTAAACCTCAAGTTTCAGTTAAAACATGACTTTTCAGGTTAGTCTTCCACGATCACACAGCTTAAGGTTCTGCACATATTCTCTCTGGCATTAAAAGTGCACGATGATGAACAATGAAGCACATGATACCTTCCCTTTGACTTCAGATAAGACTTATAGATATGATAGTATAGAAATGTCATCATAAAAGCATGCTTGTTGCAAATATAACTGAGGCTCATAGCCATTAGACTGGAAAATAGTCCCACATCAATTGTTCTGGCAGCCCCTGACCTCATCAAGTGAGTGCTTTGAAAGCAGATTCTGCAAACCTAGAGTAATTTCAGGTGACTTCTTCATTCCACCCTTTTGAGACCTTTACCAGAAACCAATTAACTAATACCAGACTTAAGATTCCAGGAAAAGAGAGTTGGAAAATACAGGCTGCTTTTTGTTGTTCATTTTTGTAATATTTGTCAGTCAAATGGAGAAAATGAACATACCTACAGACATTCTCATTGTTCAACCTACATAATTTTATTTCCATCATAACTTATAATTCTTTCAAATAATCTTAATATTTTATTTGTTTTGTTTATTTCATCTTCTAATGTGAGACTATTTGTTCCACTAAAGTGGAGACTATGCTTATCACTCAGCAAGGATGATTCTGGATACTCTCTCTATCTGACAGACTGTTTCTATTTTTCTGTTATAAAGAGACTCCAATAAACACAGTGTCACATTGAGGGTTCTTGGAGTGACAAAGTCATTTCTCTTTTGGTATTCGTCAGTGTCCTAACTATGAGGAAACAATAAGAGTCTTCACAATGAAAGAATGTTGAAGCAAATATTTCCCATTGAAACCAGAGGAATGCAGCTGTTATTTTTCAAATAATACAATTGTTTTTTTGAAAGCCACACAATATTGCAATGCAAAATGTTATTTTGTATAATAAAAAATTTCTTTTGGACTTTACCCACTTATGTTATTGTGTCCACATGTGGTCATGATGCCAGAGAATTCCTCCCTTGAGTGCTTCATGCCCAAATGATGCTCATAATCGGGCTTCCAAGAGATCTGGTATATGAAGTCTTGCTTTTGTTATCTCACAAAGGTAATCAGATACTGCTTGTGCCAGGGGGAGAGAGTGCTCCACAATTAGCTTTCGTGAAAAACTTGAATGTTATCTGTTGCTTGCTCTTTTCTTTCTTTGACTGAAATGGCAAGGTATAAGTTACCATTGAGATAAAAGATTTTGTTGGGTACTCTTTCTTTGTTTCAAGGGTGCACTCTGTATCAGTTATTGTCTGGGCAACATCTTGGAACTAAACAAAATAAAATTACATTTGATAACTTGACAATTAATTAATTGGAGCTTGTGCTAATCCTATTCTTTTTGTAACTGTTAGTAACTATAGGTGTCATATGGAACTTTACCTTCTAATCTGAGGTCTTTGTTTACTAGGTCATGTTTAATAAAAATTCTGCCTTCTGCCAATCAAACCAATGATATGTTTTGATAAAATCGAATGAATTGATCTCAATATTTCTATCTAGAAATATTAGGATACTTTTGTATAACTTAAAAGATTATAGTCATTATATAATCCAGTGCAGTATGTCTTCCACTAATCTTCATTGGTTCTTCAAAGTGTGTCCTTTGTATTTTCTGTTTTCTTGAGATAGATTGACTTGATGCTGGAACAACAATGGAGACACTATATTAAATACTTGTGCAGTTTGTCTTTGGAAAATATTAGCAGAACTTGTTAAGTAGCAAAGCATTTAAAGTGTAGTTTTTGTATTCTTATTTTGGATCTTAGCCAAGTGATAATGAAAGCAGAGTATGTTTAGATAGAAATTTCAAATACGTACAAAATCTGTATTAGGAAATGTTCTGATAGTGGAAATAAATACAAAACAGAGAACTATCCAATACTTGTGGCTATGAAGACCCAATACTGCTCGGGTGTTTGTTCCTTCTAACAATATATATTTCTATTCAACCCAATCAAAATATCAATAGGTTATTTTTTCTGATATTAACAAAGTAGTTATAAAGGGTTTTAAGATCAGGAAAAGAATCACACTAGCCAACAAAATATGATAATGTGACAAAGCTGGAAGACTAAACCTACCTCACTTCATGACTGAATGTAAAACTACAGTAGTCAGCAGTGTAACAGTGATTAATGAATACTCAAATAATAACAAAACAGAAGACAGAGTCCTGATATCTACCCACATATATATATCCAATGAACTTTATCACTTAACCAAAGGCTATTAATGGCAAAAATAACAATAATCTCAATAGTGATAAAAATAACTGTATTCATATGGCTTTAAATGAACCTGAAGTCCTCACTCTATTTTAACCATTAACTCAAAATGGATCATTGACCTACCTCTAGAGTTCAAAACTTTAAAATTGATAGAAGATATAAAAAATTACTGCATGGCCTTGGCAGATGATACATTTCTAGATATAACAAAGATTTTATCCATGACAAAAACTGTTAACAGACTTGTTAAATTTTACTATGTTTTTTCTTTTCTATTGAATGAGCACTGTAAAAAGGACAGCCTTGATTTCTAGAAAACATTTGAAAAGGGCATTTTTATATCTAAATGAATGTCTTTGCAAAATATGCAAGCAAATTTGTAAAACACAACAAAAATGAAATAGACAATTTAATTAAAATTATACAAGAATATTTTTTTAACAATATTTCACTAAATGAGACATAATGATGTCAAAACTTGGAGAAATGCCCATTTTGTGTGTAATCAGACATGCAAGTTAAGACAACATCTGCTGCCTACATATACACCTACTAGAATGGCCCAAATTCAGAACCCTGACAACAAATGGCGTCAAGGATGTGGGAAACAGGGCTAGTGAGAGTAGAACAAGCATTGCAGCGTCACTGCAGGGTGGTTCTCCGAATTCTATCCAATGCTAACCGCTCCATTACTATGCAATCTTTAAACCATCTTCTTTAATGTATTCCCAAAGTACTTGGAAGTTTAGTCCCACAAAAATCTTGCAAACAAATGTTTATAAAAAGCTTTATTCAATTTTTCAAAACGGGAGCTGAAGAAACAGGTTAGCACTGAAGAGCACTTGTGGCTCTCGCAGAGCACCAGAATTAGGTTGCTAGAGACCACATCATGTGACTCACCACCCATCATCCTATCTCCTAGAAATCTAATCCTCTGTTAGGCCTCCGTGAGGGCATATTCACACAGAGACTGACACCATACACATAAACAATAAACGTAAAAATAATGACAAATCTCTAAAGTATAGAATCCCTTAAAATGCTCTTTGGTGAATAAATAAATTGCGTGATATCCAATCAACAATTTTTCACTTTGTGCCAGAAAAAAAATGAGTTAGTTCAAATGTCTGTAACTATGTTGTCCTAATTGTTTATATTTTATCACTGTCTTCAATCCCAGTATATATTCCTATGCTACAAAAGTGTACTCTGCTCACAGGTTATAACTTAGTCATTGTACCCAGAAGATGACAACCGAACCTTTGGGACAGAAGACTATTACAGAAAGAGCAACTGAGACACTGAGTCTAGAGTAGGTATTATAAAAATCTTTCACCGTACTATAATATTTACTTTATAAAAATATTTAGGGAATTCTGATGATTTACAAGAGCAATTGAAGACAAGAGAAGGACATGTTTATGCAACAGAACATAACAAGTATCAAAAGCAGTTATTAATACATACATGATTCCACTTAAAATATCTCATAGCAAGATAAAATAACTTTCAAAATTGGGAATGATAATATATAATCTTATCTAGTCTTATAATTAATTGCTAAATTAAAGAGATAAATTATTCATAAGCAATTTCAAAACATGTTGTTTGTTAAAAAACTATATTAAATTTGGAGCTATAAAACTTGTAATACAAGACTATTTTTAGAAATTCCATATTTTCACATTTTTAGTTTTGGTCATCTGTGAGAACTTGATGTAGTACTTATTAATAGTCATTTTGAGAGAATTTGTAAAAGCCTAAGACATGGGCCTTTACATGCTGGTGGAAGGGCTATATTGAATATATTAATGTCTTCATATTCATCTTAATTACATATGGGACCATTTCATGGATCAGGCCCTGGAGCACATGAACAGGAAGAGGATGCTGAGTGTACACCTTTGTCTCTTTATGTTTCCTGACTGTGACTATGATGGATTGTTCCCTGAGTTGAGAGCTAATATATACCATTTCTTTCTTCAGTGCTTTTGTCAGAGTACTCTTGTCCCAGAAACAGGAAAAAGAAGCAAAAATCTTTGTTACATTTAAGTAAAGTCTTCCCTTAAACACAGAAATACTGTATGGTTGATTTCATTGGCAAGATAATATAAAAAGCACATGTGGATGTACTTCATAAACAAAATGGTTCCTCTTGGCCTTCACTTGGTGTTAATTCCATCTTAATCTTTAGTCAAATTTCATCCCCAGGGGCCAAGATATGTAACACCAATTGTTAGTATCTGCCATTTCTTACTCTAAATTTATTCTTAATAGTTCTGGATAAGTTTAACCTTAAACTTGGACTTAAATGTGAGGATTAAAAAACAGAAGCAACATATAGGATACTTATTTGGCTAACAATGTCATAAATCCCAGTCTATCATGATGGGGAAAAACATAATGGGCAATTGAATTCACATTAACCACAGGGCAGGAAGCAAGAGAGAGAAAGCAAGTGACCATAGTTATACTGGAAGATGCTCAAACCTATCATCTAAAGTTTGCATAAGGTTTCAAAATGAATGCCACCACCTGAGGACAAAACAAACATCAGATGGTGAATGTATAAGTTGTAGTTCATGCTCAAACTTTAGCACCTAGAAAAAGCAACTGGCTAAGGAAGATGATTCCCTTACACAAGCATGGACTCATGTTCAGCAGACAGTTTCCTGGTCTTCTGACATGATTGTGTTAGGATTTTAATTCAGCTTCAAGTTTTTATGAAGGTGTTATTTCAAAAACAGCCGGATATCCTTGATAGATTTTCTGATTATAGACATTAATTTTTCATAATGACCCTTTGTTACTTCTCCAAAAGCATTTCTGATAGGAGAGGAAAAGGAAACCTTTAGAGGAAAGGAGAAACTTAAATAAGAAAGGAGTTAAGGCTTTCAGAATGTGAACTTAGACTTCAAATAAGAATTTTGTGGAAAGAAGATATTTAAATCAGATAACACTCACTATAGTCATAGATTCAGGACTATTTAAATCACTGATTATGATCACTTCTATGGGTATATACTACTTTTCTCATTGCTGTAGGAAAAAAAAAAACACTCGGCAAAAGCAACAAATGCAGAAAGTGTTTATTTTGGCTAACAGTGGCAAGGAAGCCATGTTGGAAGATGGCTGCTTGCATTGCATCTCCTTTCAGAAAGCAAAGAGAGAATTCTGGTACTCAGCTGGCTTAATTCATTAATTTATTAATTATATGTTAATCAGTCCTATACTCCAGCCAGTGAAATGCTATGCCTCCTTTTTAAGCAAATCTTCCCACTTCAATTAATTTAAGCTGGAAAATCCCTCATAGACATAAACAGAAGATTGTCTCCTGAGTGAATCTAAGTCTAGTCAAGTTGACAGTCAATATTACCAAGTTAGATCAATAAGAATGAAAAATCTCTAGGTCATTAAAATGAATGATGATAAATACCATACTTTCTTCAATTGCAGATATCAACTTAAGTAATACGAATTTGCAATTAACAAATTGTTTACTGATCTTGCACTCTCAGTTTCACCAAAAATCCAGGAATTAATTTTGTGAGGATTAAGTGCTTTTGGCAGATAATTTATTTGAATTCTGTAATTATTTTATATATCTGAGAATGATATTATTTATTTGCATTTTACTATATTAATAAACATCTACTTTTCTTCTAGGCACTATTACTATTATATGTACATTTATGAGACAAGCACAATAGGAGGTTTTAGAAAATATTTTTGATTGATGTTCAAATGGCTGACAACCCTCATAAAGCTTACATTATTATTGCCTGTGTAACAGGTGTAACACATTTTGTTATTTTTGTGTGACACATTTTTCCATGAGCTCTAACACTTGACAATATCATATATTAGATTTTTCAAATTGACAGAGACATAAAGAAACATTGTAGCAACCCCACATGGAAGAAGTGATACTGAATATAGAGCAGAAAGTAACAACTCATTGATTATCTAGATGTACTAAGTATTAATTGTTCACAAGATCAGTAGGGACTTTCTTCTGACACTTCTTTGCATTCTTTAAACAAACAAGCAAACCAAAACCCAACACTTTTTCTTGAGATTTCTGCTCAGTTTTCCTGACCAGAGAAAATGTATTTGAATCTCCTGACTGTATCTGATACCTGATTTTTATATGGAAACACATAGAACAGATTCCAGGAAGAATCTCTTCAGTGTCATTTTTCATGTTTGCAATGTAATATGTAAATACCTTATTTCTTATGCAATCTCTACCATTTTCCATTTTCAAACAGAGCAAGGCACAGGCAGATGTTTATCACTCTGGAGCCAAATGCAAATTTTTAACTCATAACAAATTCTCAATGAATATTTATTGGAAAAGTAATAAATAACATGACATTTGAAAATGACTTATTGGAACTATCTAAAACCACTTATAGTTTCCAGAACAATGCCTCTGACTTTGTGTGTCAAGTTCATGGCCTTAAGAGACTTTGCAGTCTTTAGTTTATTCCCAAGCGCAATTTTTCTTGGCTTTTTATGCACATATCACAAAATAAGCATATGTATGCAGGAGAGAAAGAGAAAAAAATCATTAAGAAGCAGAGGTTTACAAAATTGTAAAAGAAGGAAGGGAATTCACAAAAGATAGAACAAACAAATCCCTAATGAAATCATGTTTTAAGGCATTGAAATGTAAAATGTAGGGATGATCTGGGTAATAGCCATTTTCACCCACACAAGAACCTGCATAATTTTGATAGAAGTGTGACTTTACGACATTTCTAAGCAGAAAAATCATAGCAACACATACGGACATCTATTTTATTTATAGCCAGTGATTCATGGTCATTCTCTGATGTGAAACACATGATAGCTATGTAAGATTAGTATAGTTATCAACTCAATGTCAAGATATTACAACAAGATAAACAATGACACATGTAGTCCTTAGAATATAAGCAAGTATATTTGCTAAAATATGTACATTTATTGATTCGTTTTAACATTTACAAAGTTATTATAATGTGACTTAATTCCTGTTTCCCTAAAGAAGTCACTGAGTCTAATAAAATGAATTTAGATTAATATCTCACAAATGTTTAGTCTGCTACCATAAATTTTCTCTTTATTCAATTTCCACTTGCAGAGAAATGGAAAACTGTCTATGGGAGAGACAATCTCCAAGAATCTAAAAATATATCAAGTCCAGAAGCCTTATGTCAGCTTATGGAGCAGAAAAAAACCTTTTCACACCTCACCTACCATTGAATTTCAGTCCATATTTCTGACAGAAAAATGCTTAACATCTAACATAAATGACCACTGTCTGAACCCAGGATATTACATGTTGCTCTAACAAATACACCACCCATGAAATAACTTCTATGTAGTATACTGGGATTTTTCAATATGTTATGCTAAAGCAAGCAGAACTGAACAATAGCCCCAAAGGGACAGAAAAACATTCATAAGAAACATCATGTCTTGTCATAATGACAGCAGAGGAAAGACTTCGTTTCTCTGAGAGTTAACTATACATTCGGCTGTGGGAAGTGGATATCGGGATGTATTATTTCAGGTTTATGTATTTTAAGTTGGCATCAGTTCTATCCTTGGATAATTTCAAATCAAGATCCTGAGACTAATGTTGTAAACAACAGTGTTTGGATTTACAGTGAGTATATTGTCACACAACCAAAGAGTTCATGTAAGCAATTTATTTTTTCCATGTAGTTAAAATAAACAGGATGCCAAAACATAATGAGAAGCTACTGCACAGTTTCATGAGAACTTGACATACTCAACATCTATAAAACCAGCCCCTTGTGTCCCTGTAGGCAGATGTACAGTCAAAGCCAAATTTTAATCAGAAGGTTGCTTCATAGACATGAAATCAGATGCAGGGCGTTTGGTGATTCACATGCCAAACAGTGCAGCTCCCAACTTGGTGTTCTTGCCAATGAGAGTAAATTTGCTATAGTAGAGCTTTGCCTAAGATTAATGTCACAGTGGTAAGCCATCTTTCCTAAATCTGAAGTAGCTTATGGTGAGGACCAGAAAAACAATCTCAAACACTAGATAAAGGCTAAAGGTTCTCCTCTGCTTCTACAGTTTGATAGCACTCCTTGTTTCTGTTTTCTCTTCTCTTTAGCAGTTTTCTGTCTTCTGATCCACTATATCTATATCTGTTACTTCATTATTTTGAACTAATATGTCATGTTTTTGCTCTAGTCAGAACAAACCTTGGCCTGTTGCTTAGTCCTCAAAGGGAAATCTTGATTCAATAATGTCTTCATTTTGAAGGATAATAATAAAAGGTCTCAGAACCTAACAGTAGAGGAGACATTTCCAGATATTAATTTTTAAAAAAGAGACTTGTTATTATTTCCTGGTAATTATTTTTACCAAGTCTTAATCAAAATGTCTGTGTCATATTGTAAATTTTAACTGACTTAAGGAAGTAGCTAGTTATTACTCATCATTTTTTTACTCTCTTTAAATAGAACAGTTTCTCCCAAAGAGAGTGTCAATATATTTTTAAATAATTGACACCATAACAATTAATGAAAATATAAGTTAAAATTGTATTAAACTATTCATGTTCATAGCCCCTAACTAGAAGCTAATTTTGTCTTCACTCACCTGATATCAATATGTTTTAGTCAACACATGTGACTTATACACATCACTGTAACATTCCTGTCACGATAATAAAATAAATGACATTATTCATCAATAGTGTCATTTTGACACAATAGTATTGATACACATAAAGATTCACAGAGACTGTTGCAGTGTACACAGGACCTGCATACAGTTAAGTCAGATGGAGTCCCAAAGCTGAGAGATGGGAGTGAACACAGGGTCTCAACCATGTTGAGCTATTTGAAATTAAGACCCACCAGTCAACTGTTTCTTCCAATGGACTCTCACTGAGTATTCCAACAACATTCCAGTACAGGCCCATGTATAGTAGTAGTTGACCAACATAGAACAAACTCAATAGGTTGATTTTTTTGTTTATTTGCTTCATGTTTATTAATTTGTTAAACTATACACTTCATGGAGGCAAGATTGGAAACATTCTTGATTTTTTTTTTCCCTAAAAGGAAGAAACAAATCAGTGTGGAGCCCATTATTTACCCACCTAAATGTTCTGTGAATGAGTCAAGGAATTTCAGAATTTCAGAGACTTTCTCAGAAACAATATTTAATCATTTCATGAACTGTATGGAAAAGCCAATAAAGATATAGAACATTGTTATATCAGTGCTTAATGTTTTATTGGCTAAATTACTTCCATAGTTGTTTAGGAATATAAATTTAAACTATGGGTGGCTTTGATTTTTCAAAAAATTATTATACTGGGTCATGACATTTAATTTTAGGAAAATAATATAAGAGAAAACTAATTTTCATTAGTCTTCCAGTCTTTTGAGAACCAACTCTTAGAATGCCTGGAATAAGACAAAGAATTCTAGACAGCGAGGGATTTTATTAAATCGATCAAAGTAGAAAACAGCCAAAAAAAAAAAAAAAAAAAAAAAACCTGGGAACTTCAGTGGGAGACCCTAAGCACAGATTTGCTGTCAAATGAGAAATAAGAGAAGGGACACTGAGTTAGTACTTGCCTTATACTTACATGGTTGTCCATAAGTAAGAGAGAGAGAATGAGATTTTTACACAGCTGAGACCCTAGATGTATCCACATGCATTCTTTTGGTTGACCACTGCTCAGATCTTTCATCCGTTGTGACCAACTGGGTATTGTGAAATTATGTCCTTTTAGGCAGTGGCCCTGGCAGACCTGTGCTGCCCCTCTGATCTCTGCTTCCTAGGTAGCAGTGACAAAGAATACTAACGGCAGTAAAATCCATGAAAGGAGCACTTGCCCTTAGATGTTCCTTAATATACACTATGTACTGAAGCTCTCACAGAAAACCTATAAAAAGCTAGGACTACCCATAGTTTGCAGATGAAAAGGCAAAACAAAAACAAAGAGGTGTAATAAGCCTATTCCCAGAGTAAGCAATTAGTCTCGTAACTCATACTGAGTTCTCTGGCAGCTATACTTCCTGTTCAAGAAACCCTGAAGGTGAAGATTAAATATGGACATGATGAATGAATTCCTCTTGACAACACCTGGGTTTGCATAACGTCCAGCAGCAGCTCTGTTTAGATCAGTGTTTAAGCAACTGAACTACACTTTTACTGACCAAAGAACGCTTCATCACAAATAACTGTAGGGTCAAAATACAATTTACTGACAACACTTCTCTCATTTTCTTGGTCTTAGCATTGCAATTTATAAATAACTAAATGATTTATAAATAAATAGTACTAAATTGAAGCATTAAATTAATACTAAAATATTTTGGTGCATATACTCATCTTGTCCAGTCAAAGATGTTTCTTTAAACCTTCTATCTAAGAAAGATTTCAAGATATAAGAGGCAGGGAAATCACCAAATCAATCTTTCTTCCAGATGTTTGGGCTTGGAGACAGCCAGTTCTTTCTGCCAGCTGGACTGCAGTTAGGTTGGGGAAAGGATAATTTCTACCATGAAACTTGAGTAAGTCATCACTGTAGCCTTCAAGACAAAATACGAGAGAGATCTAATCCCAAAGCTTTAAGGAGAGAAAAGTGCTTCTGTTAATGGAAGCTATGGGATACAAAAGGTCTGGTTTCTGAAAGCATAATTTCTTACAAGCACTATACAGCTCTAACATTGTGATGGTTTGAGGTGTGCAGGATGTACAGAACAATTAAAGCTGACACTTTGCTCGTTGTGTGAGCAGAAGTAAGACATCTGCAAATCTTCCTTCATGCTATTCTAAGAATGGCCTCTAATTATAAGTCACAGAGAATCTGTGATCAGCGTGAAGCCTTGTCTATGCATAAACCTTCGTATCTCAGCCAGTCTCAGAGCTAGTCCCATGTAGTGAGATTAGCAATGTTAGTTACCTGCTTGTTCTGCAGTTTTAATTCTTTATATTCCAACTGAAGCCCCCTCCCTTATCCCCTCCTAGTCGAATCCCCTCCCTCATTCCCTTTCCCTCCCTCCCTTAGTCCTGAGCAAGGGGAGCACTCCTCCTCTAATGTTTGACCTCTGTTTATCTGATGTCCTCTGTACTACTTGTAACCTCTTCCTCTGTGGCCTGGCAGACTACCCAGCCAGGGTAGAAATGAACAACATTAGGAGGCTTGAATCCATGTCAGAAGTAGTCCCTACTCCACATATTGTGGGACCTACATGGAGACTGTGCTGCCTATCTACTACATATGAGCAGGAGATCTAGGTCCATGTCCCACATGGACTTTGGTTGGCTCATCAGTCTCTGTATTGTAATTTGGCTAACCTGAATTAAGTGGCTAACATGTGCTTATGACTGAGAATATGCCATGTGTATCTGTCTGGGTCTGAGTTACCTCACTCAGGATGATTGTCTCTGGTTACCTCCATTTGCCTGCAAATTTCAAGATTTCCTTGTTTTTAATAGCTGGGTAGTATTCCATAGATGAGATATGATAGATATTAATCTCTATTCAGAAATTTAGACACAACAAGATAGGAAGGATGTTTACTTCAAGTTTGTCAAATACTAATAGCCAAATCAGTATGAATGTTTCCTGATTGTCTCTTGGTTCTGCCTGCTATATGTAGTTTATTTAACCCATGTGTAATAATATAAATGTATATGTTAAAAAAAGAAACATAATAAAAAGGTCTTGTTTCTTACAAGAGATTCTGAATGCTTGATCAATGAAACATGGTGCCTCTATAGCCATCAATAGGAAATTATTATTTTAATACTTTAATGTGTACAATGTAAGTCTCTATATACTTTCTGGAATACTATTGCTTATCCAAACCAGAACAACCTAGCTTAGTTTACTTGGGTTGCCATTCTTAAAGCTTTTTTTTTAAGCTGAAGATACAAAGCATGTAACAAATATAGCACGGAACTCAGTTCCTCCATATTTCACATGGTTCATAGTTTTATTCACATTAGATAGTTATATTCTTGTTTTGTGCAACAAAACACCAGAGAAAAGCATGTAAAAGAAGAACAATTCGCTCATGGCTTCAGCTTTCAATCTATGACAACTGCAGTGAGGCAATAAATCATGAATTGTGGGTATGACAAAGCAGAGTTGCTCACCTCAGTGAGGCCTGGAAGCAGAGAGAAGCAGAAGGAAAGCCCAACTTTCTAGTGCTTCCTTCAAAAGTATGACCTCAAAGTTCTACTTCCTCTAACTGTGGTTCATAGTCCTCACCTTACAAAAATTCATAGGATGAATCTCTGAGTAGACTGACCTACTGATGAAATCAGAGTCTTCACAGTCCTATGATGATGTCTCACTGATTGGGTACCGCAGATAGGGACCAGGCTTTTAACAAATAAACATTTCAGAGGGACACTTCAGAGCAACCATAACAGAGTTGTAGTCCTTGACCAACCTTTGTAAATCTCAGACAAGTTGCTGGGAACTTTAGTCCTAAGCTGGCTATTAGCCTAAGCCTGAGGCAGTTTTTCCCAATCACAGATTCCTTTTAATACCTTCCATCTGCTTGGATTCCTATCTCTTGGTCTAGGTTTCCATGCCCTGAATGACATTCTCTAGGCATGTACATTGGCCCCTCCCCCAACTCATAATGAATACTTTCAATTACCATTATGCCAGTGCCTTTTTCATTTGAGGTTATGCTGGACTAAATTGACTTCCACCTAGGCCTGATGTCTATCTTGCACACAGCTCTCATAGACACTTTCTGTTTACCTCGTTCTATTTCATCACAGGACCTTGAGCAGACAGATTACATACAGGACCCCATAAATCTTAACTGCTGAATATGCAGACAGATATTGCACTCTGGTCAATGTGTGTGTGTGTGTGTGTGTGTGTGTGTGTGTGTGTGTGTGTGTTTGCACAATCCCACATGCCAAGAGTACCGCTGGCACAATCTCCTGCAGCAACAGTTCTTCTTCTTGGAAATAATCACAAGCAGACGTATTATATTTTGCAACACCCTGGGAACCCACTTGAATTAATCTGTGAGCATGAGGAAGATATCAAGTATCAGCCCTAGAAACAATTTTTGCTAGGAAAAAAAAAAAAAACCACCTCTGTTTTTACCTTCATCACAGCAGTCTCTGTCCCCATATTTAAGAAGAAAAAAAGTAAAGCCTTGTGTTGTATAATATATTTAGGTGTTTCCTTTTTATATATCTCTCCAAATTGTGAAGATCAATGAGAAACAGCAGTGCTTACTCTATAGTCTGCATGAATAACAGGACATGTTGTCAAGGCAAATTTCTAACCCTGTTTTTAAGACCATCAATCTCAGAACTTTGGGATACCTTCCTCCAACTTCCAGAGATCCCTTACTCCATGCTCAGATCACAGCCACCAGCCCTTTCCTGTGTTATTTCTAAATACCGATTAAGTTACACTTAAAATACATGCTTAGAAGGATGATGCAAGCCACACAGTAAATTATAATGTTTCATCATTCACATATCATTGGAAAATATTATTGGCTTTGCAGATAATGTTGGAAAAAAAATTGTGTTATTTTCCTTCACCTGCACTACAAAAGAAATAACAGAAAAATCATTATATATCTATCCTTAAAAACGGAGTACAGGTAGTTTCTTTCTTTGTTCACTGAGATCGCACAGTTGTACCGAACATCTCTGAAGGAAGAGGTACTGTTGGGCTTGGCTAGTGTTCCATGTATTCAGATGCTGAATACTGACACCCAAGATTGGCGGTCCAGACAAGTGCATTCTCACGCACACTGAATGACGGTGTGTAATCTTTGCTCCCTTATCGCTGATTGGCTAATAAAGAAAGGCTGGAGCCTATAGCTGGGCAGAATTGAGGTAGGCGGAGCTTCGGTTCAGAAGTTGGAGGTCTCAGATAGGGACCACGAAGCCAGGAGAAGCAGGAGAGGAGAGGCAAGGAAGAAGATAGAGAAAGAGGATGTGGCTTGATGGAGCAGACCCTCCCCAGGCGGGATGACTTATTGGCAAGTAGCTTGAGAAATGCAGGTGGAAGTTATACAGACTAGCTTAGAAAAATTGTACCCACAAAATTATTGTTCTAAAGCTGTCTTAATAAGTCGACATAGGTTTCTGTCTCAATTATTTGAAGGGATGGGTTAGCCAGATCATACAATAGCCCTTTGGAGTATAACAAATAATTCACAACAGGGTACTGTCACGGGACCTGGAAGTACAGGGTAATTAACAGCAGGGCTCATACATACAGCTCGAAGTGTAGTAGAAAAAGCTGAATATGCTTTTTAGTAGATTTAAGTGTGCTTTAGCAAGAAAAAAAAAATGCCACTCTACTATTGGAACCAGAAAAAGCCTTTTAGATCCAAACATTACATAAATAAGAACTACAGGGAAAAATATGTATTTTCTTAGTCAAAGTTTTAGGTTGAAAGAAAGATTTAAATGTGAACCCAAGAAGAATGCTCTGTGGCTGGCTTGGAAGCCAAACAAGGAATCACAAATATCATTTGGAGATTTTTCTACTTAGTCTAACAGATAAAAAAGAAAAAAAAAGAAAAAAAAAAAGAAAAAAAAAGAAAGAAAGAAAGAAAAAAAGATTTAAGGCGTGCAAATGAGAAAGACTTCCTGAAATCTGCCTGATACCCAACACGTGAATCCTGGGCTGAAGTGTTTGAAATCGTTTATCTGAGACTCAGTATCAGGAATCAAGTTGAAGACAGAGAAGGGAGAGTATGTCAAATGTAGGTGCTACAACCACCTGGTCTAAGTGCAATTTGACTTCAGAAACTCCAGGAGAGTGTCCCACCAGGCAGGCTCTTCTGCCTGCGCTCTGTTCTTCATCTACTCTACCTCCCACCCTAAAAGGAAATATCAGGCTTTACTCTCTGCAGCCTGTGTCTTGACGCTCCAGAGCGTCTCGACAGATGGTGAACCGAAAAGCAAATTTAGCTTGGATAGGGAACCACGTACAGGCAAGCTCTTAGGTGGGCCGATTTGATAGAACCGGGATCATTTTTCTTCTCAGAAAATGTAAACCAGCCTATTCTGTCTGGGAGGCACCAATGGAGACCCCCCTGGAAGGTGCCATGGATTTTAAGTCATTAGGATTTTGCTCCTTGTCATCTCCTTCAGTGAGGCTGCCTCCGTGGTAAATCGGAAACATGCCCGGATCACATCAGCCATGATGGAGCCCAAGCTGCCTGCCGAGAGGCCAGGCTTTTTTCAAAGCTGGGGGCATCCTAAATGAGTTTCCTTTGAATGCCTATGGGGTTGGGAGAGCAAACAGTGTGCTTCTTATTCGTCCTTCCTGGAAACTGAAGCATGAGAGAAACAAGCCCTACCTTCCAAGGCTTCCATCTCTTCTTTTTGCGGTTCAAGATTGCAAATGACATCCTGGTGTGGGATGCATTAAGAGCCTCTGTGTCCCCATATCAGCCAGAGGCCTGCTCAGTGTGCACCCTGGCAGTTCTCATTATGAGGAATAATAGGCAACATGTTTTCTTGAGATTTGTTATCTTTTCTCACTCGGCCCCAGCCAACCAACGTGTCTCCTGGGCATTTTCTGGGCCTTGCGTTGGTACAATAATATGGAAGGCAAGATAGTGGAATGGCATTTGTTACAGAATTCCCAGCTGCAAGCCTCACATCTGCTGGGTAGTCTGTGGCTTTCTTTGAACATAATTAAATACAGTCATCAATCTTCCCTCAGCCTTCCCCCAAAGACCCCATTAGAAAACCAACAGAGTCTAACATGAAACCTATGTGGGAAAACACTGGACAATGGGAAATACGTCAGTCTCGCTTTACGTATCTGTCTCTGCTGAAGGAAAAAAAAATCATTATTTTCTTGTCTCTGCAACTCTGTCCTTCCGACCTTTCTCCTTCCTCCCTTCTGTACTCCCTCCATCCCTCCCTCCTTCCCTTCCTTCTCTTTTCCCATTATTGGCGGTAGAATGCTTACTAAATGGCTCTAGAAAACAATGAAGGAATCTCCCTGCTGTTTCCCCCTTTTTTTTGCTTCCTTTCTCACCCTCACCCACTCTCCCATTTTATGCATGCTTATCCTAGTACCTATATAATAAAACAAGATAGGACTATTCCTTGATGGATTTTAAGCCATCATTTAAATATACCCAGAAAACACAGAAGCATGCATGCTTTATAGGAAAAACATGTTGAGTTTGGGTTAGATGTGCCTGGGTGTAATGCTCCTCGCTCCTGCCAAAGTTCCAGATAATTTTCCATTGGCCTCTCTGTTTACCTATAAAATGGTGACTGCAACTTTTCATCACAAGATTACATAATAAATAATGCAGGTAGCCCCTAGCATATAGGTCAACATATTATAATGTTACCTTCTTTCTCCATCTGGGCACTGATATCCAAACATTTCTAACACTTCTCAATAGTACTACTACTTGAGACAAAGCATTTGGTTGATGAGCACTTGGTGAAGGCCAAAGCAATGGCCATGTGAATCAACACACTTCTTTTTCTTCCTTTCTATATTTCTCTCTCTTTGTAGGTTTAGGATGTAGTATTAGTGCCACATGATAGTGCAGTTTGGTGGTGTAACTGTTAGGATGTCCCCCATGTTCCTACAGGTACCTCCTCACCTTTCCTCAGGACCTGCAAGAAACCCCATATAAATTCATTAGGTAGCAAAGCTAGACTTGGATGCAAGGAACTTCTTCCAAATTCCTTAAAATTTCAGAACTTCACAACTTGGGAAATACATTCAGAGGCTAAAGTGGTACCAATCTGCCAAGAGAAGACAGAGATGGAATGAGAAAGAATGCCCAGGATATATGACACGGGAAGAGGCACCCTGAGCAGATGCTGGCTGAGAAGGAGGTGAGTCTATGGACTTGGTTTTGAAAGCCACTTCCCCTAGATATGTTGATTTCTTGGCAGGCGTGATTGCTGTTAGAAATGGTATTTGGTTTCACATCAATACATTTATTGCAATTAAAATTAATCAAAGCATTTAGGGGATTTTGTGAACCTTGCCTCTTGGCATGAGATCTATGACAATAAGGAAAAGGCAGTTAGGTTGACAGATGGGCCATACCACTAGAAATATTATCCAGAACACAAGATTTTTGGCAGTGAAAATAAAGGTACTCAAGTCTCTTGTTGAAGGACATTCCAATAAAGTGAATCTGAGCTGCCAAGCCTTTATGCAAATCCAAAACACAGGTAAGTTACACAGCCTATTAATTATTGAGCTGGAAAACATGGATTTAAAATAATCTATATAAGTATTATTATTATTATTATTATTATTATTATTGAATTTACTTTAATATGAAATTATGCTGCTAGTTATCTATTTCTAACACATGGACTCAAACTTAACACACTGACAAGACAAACTTATCAACTCACAGTTTTCGTCATGAGGAGCCTGTGTACAGCTGCCCCAGGATTTCTTGCAAGGCTGGCATCAGGGTTTCATCTGGGAGGTGTTCTCATCTGCAGAGTTGACTGTAGAAAAATCGGTCCCCAGGTGCACACATGTTGTTATGTGGCTAATTTCCCTCACCTATTGCTGGCTGTAAACTAAAGCATCTTTTTTTCAGTCAGTGCATACTGCCTATAGTTTGTTGACATATGAAAGTTTGCAGAATGGCTTTTAAATGTGTTGAGCTACCCAGTAGTGCCTCTAGGGGCTTTTGGCTTGTAATATGGAGTTGTACATACTGTGACATAATCAGTCTATCTCCTTAGCCACACGGTATCAATTAGAAAGCCGATCACTGTCCTCTCCCACAATCAAAGAGAAGCAAATTCACTGAACTATGAACAAATTAGCTGTATGCAGTAACAACAGACTGCCAAGATTGGCTTTAATATTTTCTAATCAATTTATTTTTCTATTCACTTTATATCCTGATTGTAGCCACTTCCCTCTCTCCTCCTGGTTTCACCTTTCCTCCCTCTTCCCCTTGTTGCCTCTACTCTTCAGAAAAGGAGAGCCTCCTCTACCAACCTACCACACCTCATCAAGTCTCATCAGGACTTAGTGCATGCACCCTCTTCCCCTGTGGCCTGATGAGGCACCAGCAGGGCAAAGTGATTAAAAAGAAAAAAAAAAACAGGCAACAGAGTCCATATCAGAGACAGCCCCTGTTCACTTTCCTGGGGGATCCACACGAAGGGAGAGCTGCCCATCAATCAACTCCATCTGTGTGGGGGGCCATAGTCCAGGCCATGTATGGTCCTCAGTTGGTGCTTCAGTCTCCACAAGTCCCTCTGGCCCTAGGTTAGTTGGCTCTGTCAGTCGTCTTGTGAGCTTCTGTTCCCTCCAGGTCCTTCTATCCCTCCCTCAAGTTTTCCAAAAGACTCCCTACGCTTAGCCTAATGTTTGGCTGTGAGTCTCAGCATCTGTTTTGAGGCTTTATTATTTTTAATGTGAGTCCTTCCATCGATATTTATTTGATTGTATTTTCAGTCAAAACTTTTTTTCATTTAATTGTTTTCTTCTAATTTTATCAATTATTTTAGAAAAATAATTATGACATCAGAATATTGATATATAGGTTGAAAACATTCTCACTTAATGTACTTGTCATTTAATTTTGTATTTGTGTTTGTTTTACAGCAAAACATTTCAAATTAAACATTTGTGAAACTAAATATTTCCTTTAAAGATTTTGATAGTTGTCTTTCCTGATTGACAGAAAAACAAAATATTCATGCACTAAAATGGAAGAAGGAAATGTTTTTGTTCATTAGTCAGTAATGATAACAATCAAACTAACCACATCAAACATAATTTAAATAAACATGCATCAGTATGTATAATACAGAGCTTCATGTTTCACATAGGTATGGCATTTCATAATTATTGGGTGAATAATTCCCAGTGTCATTTATGCTGTACTCACAGACGATAATACAAGTACATGGCTCAGTTATAAAAATGTACTAATACAAATTCAACCATTCTCTGATTCTTAATCCAGAGTTTGAATATGTTTAGTAGATTTATGGCATGTTCAAGTGATATCTCCATTTCTGTGAAATATTATAAAGCCTTGAGGAATATTTAGAGTGATTCAACCATGTATTTCAGAAGACAAAGTGAGGGCTCCTATCACTACCGCCAGTAGCATCTGTGGCTATGAGAACCATGTGTTCAATACTGGGACATATTTTCACAGCCCAGGTAATCACTTTCATGCTTGATTTTATTGATAATTTTGTATTTTTTCCTTGAATGAAGTCTGCCAAGGAAGTATACCTTTACCCATCAAACTATGTATTCTCTGATGAGCAGGTCACATGTAAAGAATACACTTTTAGTACAGATAATTTAATATATTTCTTTATACATGATTAGTTTACCAAATTGTGTTCTCATGAAGAGTGAATTATTTTATCTTCAAATTTTACTTACATAAGTAAAATAGCTTATCTTCTAGGCTATAGAAAGAGAAAAAAAATCCCTGTTGTTTTTCTCAGAATGTGGCAGAAACCATGATGGTAATTAATTTTTTTTAATCACTAATTGACAAGGTTAATCCCATCTCAGACTAAAAGACTACTAGAAACCAGTTATCATTGTCCACTGTGACTGTTGTCCATGGTTTTGCAGTTGGAAGGTACCAAGTCTCAAAATGCGCTTTAGATTATTCTTCACACGTTTCGTAGAGCTGTTGTTATATTTCTCTCTGCCATAAAGGAGAGTGAGAAGCTTGCTGTGATATGCCTAGGAAATAAGCAGCAAGTGAGGAGTCATTGGCCAGAGTCTTGACAGACGAGGTATATACTCCAAAGACATGCAAATAGTGCTCCATTAATGGCGATGCATTGTAACTCGTTCACTTCTTGCCACAGAGGCAAAAGAGAAAGGTAAGATCAGAGTAACAAAGTAACAACAGAGAAGAAGCCAGTAGAGACTCTAGACTATCTTTTCATGTTGTACATGAATTGAGAATGACTCTAAACTGAAATGTTTAACCAAGAAACTATATTTATATATAGGCACATACATTTTCTCAATAGCTTTTAGAATCAAGACAAGACGTAGGACAAAGTGCTTCGTTTGACACTAACAAATTGACAGTGAGTTTCGTTCATTCATTTATTCATTCTTTAATTGATTGAATCACTAAAATAAATCTTTCTGAGTAGCAGCTCTGTAATACATCACAAGCCAGACCCTCTGCATATAGGAGAGATATGTTCATAAAGAGCTCACAGACTTTTTTTTTGAGATTGTTCATATTTTCTTTTGCTGTGAACAAAAACCATCATTGGCTCATTCTGAGCTGCCCTTCCTTACATTATTAAAATATTTACAGGTAACGTATTAAGTTTTTCACAAGCATGCAGTCTGAATCCTGCATCCCTGTAACAGGCTTATCTTTTAGATTCTTCTTGCCAAAAGAAATGGATATAAACCTCAAGTGGCCATTCTTATTCAATCGTAAAACACAGAAGTTATTGGTTTTTTTTAATTTTTAAAAATTTTTTTTATTAATTTATTCTTGTTACATCTCAATGGTTATCCCATCCTTTGTATCCTCCCAATCTTCCCTCTCTCCCATTTTTCCATTATTCCCCTCCCCTATGACTGTTCCTGAGGGGGATTATCTCCCCCTGTATATGCTCATAGGGTATCAAGTCTCTTCTTTGCAACCTGCTGTCCTTCCTCTGAGTGCCACCAGGTCTCGCCCTCCAGGGGACATGGTCAAATGTGAGGCACCAGAGTACATGAGAAAGTCGTATCCCACTCTCCACTCACAGAAGTTATTGTTAAGAGATGAAAACGCATTGCAAGCGGAAGGAAGAAGAGGCCTACAGCAGGATACAAGCCACTGCAAGCCCCTGCTGTTAAGCAGCCGGCAGGAGGCATGGTGCGAAGACTGTAGAAACTAGAGAAGTACCCCTGAAACAGTGAATCCTAAACAAAACCCCAGTTTAAAAACAAACAAACAAACTGAAAGTTGAACCTTGAGTAAGCTCCACCTGAAGGACTGAGACGTCTACGCTGTCTTCGCTGTATAGTCTAATCCATGGGAAGAGTTGTTTTGCCACCCCAAAGCAAAGGAGACATGAATGTAGTAGGATATTCAGAAGGGAAGAAATGCAAAGGCTTGTATTCTTAGGCCTGAGAAATTGGAAGACAGCAAAAGAGTGCCAAGGCAAGAGTACACAGCATCAGGGTACACAGCAGTTCTTGCCCAGAGTCCATACACAGCATAAGGATCTGGAGCCATAAACAGTCTTATGGATGCCTTAGTAACATATTCCATGATCCGAGACAACAATTTACATTATGAACACCGAATGAATCATAAACAAAATTTAAGAGTACTCTAGCATCAAATGGGAGCAGGTACAGAGACTTACAGCCAGACATTATGCAGAGAGGGAGTATAAATTGGAGGGATCCGTTGTTTTCCTCCTCGTAGGAATCACAGGGGATGGAGGTCACCAGGAGAATATGTCTTACTGACTCATCTAAGTAGGGTTCACATGGGTTCTCAGAGATTAAAACAACAAGCACAGGGCCTGCATGGGTCTGGACCAGGTCCTCTGCATATGGTTATGTCTGTTGGCTTGGTGTTTTTGTGGGACTCCTAACAGTGGAAGTGGGTGTGTCTCTGACTCTTTGGCCTGCTCCTAAGACTCTTTTTCTCTTACTTGGTTGCATTGTCCAGCCTCAATAACTTATTTTGTCTTTTGGAGGCCCGATCTTTTCTGAAGAGGACCCTGAAGGAAAGTGGATCTGGATGATAGGAGTGGTTGGGGTAGCTACAAGGATGGAAGGAGGGGAAACTGTACTTGGTAGGAGAGAAGAATCTATTTTCAATTAAAAACAAGAAGAAAATGGGACATAATAGAAAATTTCTGGGAAAATCAGAATTCAGAATGTCAATAAAATAGGTTTATGTGTATATATATCCATATACACATACATGTTTACATATACATATATAAAATTATAAGGGAAGCATAGTAAATAAAGTTCTATATATTCATTTTTTTAAAGTAATAAAGCAGGAAGCACATAGGGACCTTACAAACTACTTTATAAATCAACAAAGACTAAGAAAAACAATTTAAATAATGAGTTTCTTAGACTGTCATGAATGGTTCTTGGTTACTGAATACCTTGAGAAGTAATTAGCAAATCATATATGATAGCATCAAAGGACAAATGATACACGTGGCAGTTTTCCACTGACATAATCACACAAGCAGTGACAAAAGTAAACTATCATTACAGTGGTATGTGTAGAACATTATGCCATTTCATACTCATTATGAAGAACTAATTGGTATCATATTTCTGATAAAGATCTCACTTCAGAGAAGGGATGTCACCTGTACACACTTTCTGCTTTGGCAGGCCAGATAGATTAGGAAAGGAAGCTGAACTGGAGATAAAAAGGTGCCAACCCTCCAAACAGGCTGTCAGATTCTTCCTCACACATCTCCTTTGTGGTGGGCTCAGGTGACGAACAACCATTCTGTTTCTTAATTAGGTAGGATAGAGACAATATAACTAATCTCATATGAATGCATGTGTGTGTGTGTGTGTGTGTGTGTGTGTGTGTGTGTGTGTGTGTTTATGAGACCTTAAGAAAATAAAGACTGAATTAGATTATTAATTGAGAGGAAAATAGGAAAGTTTTTAGGACCGGCATAGGGGAAAGAAAAACATTAAGGGGCCTTTGCAGAAGAGTCAGTCACATGGCTCCCCCGTATGCTATTTCCACAGAAGGGCTGTGGTAGCCGCTACTTGAGAATGACCTGGTCTCAGGGCACTGATGTCCAAGAACAGAAAACGAAATTTGCTTGGAGTATTTCCTTTCCTGTTGTCTTTCATCTCCGAGAAAGAAACAACTTGGGAAATGCTCAAACAGCTAGCATTAATTTCCTTACTGTACGTCATTGATTTTTGTTTTATCTTAGCATTTTCAAGTTGGTTAAAGAGCACATGGGCATACCACTGCTCTAAGTATGGTAGAACTTGAGATGTATGTTCTTATCCTAGCGTCTCCAAAAGCAAAGCTCAAGGAAATGGAAAAGGAACACATTAGTAGACGTTTGGAGGCAGGTCACAAGTTCAGCCAATGTACATAAAGAAAAAAAAAAAAAAACGAAAGCAAGAAAGATGAGACAACTCATTGAGTTGCAGGTTGCCCTGCTGGCCAACAACTGTGAATCTGTGTGTGGTTGCAAAGATTTTTCCCCATTCTTGACTAAATCTAGCAAGGAAAAACATGAGGATGCTTAGGAGAGATGCTTCCTAGCACATAGTAATTTATCCAATGCCTCTACACGCAACACAGCCTCTCACAGAAACAAATGGAAATGAAAAAGAAGGGGGAGGCATATGCCTAACTCATTCTAATCTCAAGTCCACATTGGTTGGGGTTTACCCTAGGAAATGGGAATCTTTTAAACCAACAAGGTATGCCCTCTAAGCCCTCAGGGGCCAATTAAGGATGCAGAGAGCCACATTCCCACAGCATTCCCTCAGATACCTAAGTTTAGGGTACAGGAACAAAGGTGGTCATAGGAAACTAGGAGACGTGTAGTGGCATGGAAAAAAAATGAGACAGTCAAATAACAAAACCTTTGTGTTGAGTTATGTAGATTATTTGAGTTACCACGTCAATTGTCCTTCAAAATACCTGCCATTATTCTACAGCATGGGAATGCTTTATTAGATATACGATTTTTTTTCCTGAGTGAACAAACACCTTATTTAACTAACTCCATTGAAATCACAGATGGAACCACAATCAATATTGTACTTTGTTGTCTCCTGAAGGCCTGAGGGGTTGAGAGATTAGCAAAAGACTGCACTGTCTGTGCCAAGATGGTATTAAGACTTCAGTTGACATTTATTTATGTTCCTCTTCCCTCTCTCCCAGATCCTTCTTGTTCTTAGGAAGCTCTTTGGGGTCACCACATTCTGAAAGAAAGTGATCAAAGAGCTGGGAACACTTCCTTGTGTCTTACGTGAACCATCAATAGACTCTTCTTTCATTCTCTCAGTCTTTTTCTGTACATGGATTCTCGCCATGGATTCTCTTTGTTAATAAAAGTGTATTCTTGTCTGAGATAACATTATAATGGACAATGTAGTAATTAATAAACATTTAATAAGAAGATTCTGTATTTGAAGTATGCCCTTAATTCTCTAAAAGCAAATATGGCTGGGTAGTTAGCATCATCATGCTGATGGCTTCATCCTTGCAAGGATACTGTAGGATCTGCTGTTTCCTAATTAGTAACTAGTGACTGTCTGTAGTGAAGCAGTTTAAAGTCATATGGTCATGTGGGAAATGCATTAGACATGTTCAAATCCTATATCAAGTACACTTCTACATTACAAGGGGTTTTCTACTGAGCACACTTGACGTAAGGACTTAGTAGATCAGCACTAGGTCATGATGAATAGCTTGGGTCACATAGTCGTAGTCACTCAACAGTTCATGATCAGTATCTAGTGGCGTATCAGCAGCCATGGTTCAAATGGACAGTTATCACCTACCACTGAAGGCATCTTTCTGTTCTGAACACTGTAAGTCTGCCATGAGACTTTCTAGTTAGCACTTTCTAGAAAGTTCTCTTAATACCTTTATCTACCTTCTAGGTCATATTTTTCAAGAGATACAGTAGCTAGTAATTAAATAGCTCCCAGTGTTACCCAATAAAGTAATCAAACTGTATTTCTGTGTTTCTTTTAAACTGTAAAATGCCCTATTGGATGTAGAATGCAGGGTACACATACTCATTTTATGGAGGAAATTACTAGATGCCTAGACCAATAAACTACTAAAAACTCCATGTATATTCTATCTCCGTAGTTTTCAGGTAATTCTTTGTTTTAATGATGACTATTTGTTTTGAGGTACTGGTGCAGTGGTATAAATAAAACAGAATAAAGAAAAAAATGACAGGCCATATAAAAGGCAGATATTTTACTGGATTTTGGTTACTCATGTGACTCACTTAAAACACGATGTTGTTGATATGAATGGACTGCTTTGACTTCCTCAAATCAGGAGTTAATGCTATGCTGGAATATCATCAACCTCTCTTTAAACCAAACTTACAAAATATAGTATGTAATACAGCAAATAAAATGTTGTTTCTTCTATGTTGTGAAGTTTTCCCTGTCATTGGGTGTAATTATATTGTTACTATTTACTGCTGATAAGGTGAATGAGGAATATGTTTACTGTAATAGAACGATATAGAAATAGAGACATAACGCCTGGCTCTGTGGCGCAATGGATAGCGCATTGGACTTCTATGATACGACTTTCTCACATACTCTGGTGCCTCACATTTGACCATGTCCCCTGGAGGGGGAGACCTGGTGGCACTCAGAGGAAGGACAGCAAGTAGCCAAGAAGAGACTTGATACCCTATGAGAATATATAGGGGGACGTAATCCCCCTCAGGAACAGTCATAGGGGAGGGGAATAATGGGAAAATGGGGGGGGAGGAATGGGAGGATACAAGGGATGGGATAAACATTGAGATGTAACAAGAATAAAAAAAAAAAAAGAAATAGGGACATAATGTCTATACTTCAGTGACAGGTTAACATATATTATAGATAAAAGATGATGCTGAAGTTCTATAAATTTCTCATTTTTCATCATTAGCTCATTGACCATACTGGTCATGACAGAAAAGTATTAGAATAGATTTTAAAATTCAGATAATATATGATATGCAAAAACTGTAACTTAGTTAATATGTTCTTATGCTGTTTCCTCTCATTGTCTCTGCCTATCTTTTATCTTTATATTAGTATATATACAAAATCCAGCTCTTGTTTATAAGGATGTTGCTTTGGTGTATATAACATACATGTAAGGCATTGCTCATCTCAAAAATGTGTATACTCCCAAACACAGGAGTCAATTGGCCCATCAGGATTCTGGGTAGAGGCAAAGCCATCAAGTAGAAAACTAGTTTTGTAATACTAAGCTGTTTACAAACCACAGGCAAAAGAGCAGACAAACAATGACAGGCTTAAATATACAATTAAATGGTTACTTTTCTAAGAAACAAGCCATGTTAAATATGGGTGGGATTCATGGAATCATGTGAGATTATGATGCAAAATGGCATGGTGGAGAGTAAAATCAGTACATATATATTAATATTCCTCAATGTAGTTATCATTGTTTCCAGCAATGCCTTAAGTAACACCGAGTTTAAAAAATTGGTCCATGAAGGCAGGAAGACAAGCATTTTAGAGATAGATAAATTGCTCTGCCTCCCTTCGCTAAGGATTGGCTGGTCTCCCAAATCTAGATAAAGTTTATTCTACTAGAGAGATAAGTACTCTTTGATGTGGTGTATGGAGCAGTGGAATTCAGGAGCCAACTTGTAGTTCTTTCTTTGCTCTTTATGAATAGATAGATATCTCTCAGAGAAACAACAATAGCCTTTTAGAAAAATTTATCTCAAAAAGGCAGTAAGGATATTTGTTTTGGAATCTAGCCTTTTATGACAGAAATAATTATTTCAGCAAATATAATGTTGTAAAATTCCAGGAAGCCATATAAAATACATCAGTCAATGGGTAATGAAAGATGAGTCTTTTTTTTTTCCCCTTTATGTATACCAGACTTGGAAAGATACATACTGGTGGGGTCCAAAGATTGTAAGTTATAGTAAAAAATCTGATATAAAATTGTGAAACCATGATGACACAATATGTCCATTGCATTTTTAAAAAAAATCAACAAAACACTTCTGTAATTTCATCCAATATTACCACAAGGGGCTATTATTCTCACTTACAGAAAGTGAACAAAGACTCATGTGTATAAATTACTTGCCAAAATCCGTTCTTATAATAAGAACCAATGCAAACATCCACCCTTTCTGGTTCCAGATTCAATGACTTTCAACAGTTGTTTCTGTGGTAGTAGTGTTTGATTGTAAGAGGTGATACCAAATTTTAGAAAAGAATGTAGGATCCACATTTACTTAATATTCTTTTAGATTCTAGCAAATAATACATGCATCAAAAATATTTGCTTGTGGAATAATAGAAAATATGTGTTATATACTATTAAAAATAATCATACAAAGAAGCCTATAAGTCCAAACATTGGCTCTAACCCTAGAAGCTCCATGAATCCTAAGGTAAATGAGTTATCTATCTAATTTTGTCACAGTCCATTACATCCTGTCAACTATTAAAAGAAACCATAACTAAAATGGCTCCTTTCAAATGCCCTTTTTTATCTGGAATAAACCTTGTATATGTCTATACTGCATAAGCCATGATGGTTTAGAGAAGAAGGGAGAGGGGGAATTTGTCACTGCTCAGCACAGGGTTTCAGTGTTGCTTCCACACTTTTGTGTCCCCAATAAAACCCATGCAGAGCTAAGGCACTGACACTCTGGATGCCAGGGAGCCTGTCTGATATCTGAAAGAGATCAGCCAGAAGTAGGATAGAGGATTGGCAATATTTTCAGGAATTTGGGCTGTCTCCAGTGCCTGGAGTTGTGATATTGAATAAAAAAGAGCTAATGACCATGTAGAAGATAAGAGAGCTTTTGGGCTCTAGACAAAACCAAATATCAAGGGAGACAAATATTTTGTGAAAAATTTCAAAGAAAGAAAGAAAGAAAAAGAAGAAGAAGAAGAAGAAGAAGAAGAAGAAGAAGAAGAAGAAGAAGAAGAAGAAGAAGAAGAAGAAGAAGAAGCTTTGCAGATACACCACTAACAGAATTTCAGAAACCAGTGTTACTCCAGCCTTTGCTATGGCATAAAATCACTGAGACTTGGTTCTTCCTTTTCAAGTCTTTTTTATCATTTTATCCCCCTTTATACATCTATTTGACTGAATTGACATATGTAGATCTTAACTATAAGAGTACACAAAATAATAGTTTTTAACAGCTTCTATTAATATTTTCTAAGATAAAGAGTGTAAATTCCACACTTGTGAATTCTATTCTCAAGGTCACTTAGACAATTTGTTACAGAACTAAAAATAAAAAATACTTGAACAGGATGGGTATTATATTATTATACATCAAAAGCAAAAAGTGTTCCATACACTATTCATCTGTGATCTTATTATCATTCTTGTTCTGAAAATTACAGAGGGGAAAAGGTACCTAAATGACAATACATTGAAAAGACAAGTCCTTATCGCAAGATGACAGACAGATGATAGATACAAGGAAAGATTGAGTCTGAGTTTATTTTCTAGGTAGGAACTGGAGAAAGCACAATTCATTGACTACATGTTAGTGAAACCAATGTGAATATATGTAATTTTATAAAGTAAAATATTATAGATATAATTAATTGCATAGTCCCTTCTCTCCTTAACTGCCCTACCTCTTTCCATTTCTCCCCTCCTTTCTCCCACTCTGTCTTCCTTGCCGCTCTTTCCTTCACACCTACCTCTATCTTTCTACTGTTTGTTTCTCTCCCAAGCCAAGAGTTCCAAAGCATTCCAACAATGGGTTTACTGTAGACCTTTTTATCACCCATGCTGTTGCTGTGATGCTGAATAAATGTGTCTTTTTTTTAATGTGCTGTGCAAAGTAAGTCCACTCTGAGTCATTTTGGTAAACCTCTTCCAACAAAGTAAAGTTAGAATTCCTTAAGGGTGGTGTCAAGTTCCATTAGGAATTTATTTATGGTTACTTGGGTGGAGAATCCATTGTCTTCAAAAACCTTGGTATAGTTTAACTGCAGCTACTGTTGTGACATTAATGAGTTGAACCATTGAAAGGATCATCTAAGCAAGGTCACAATCTGGTTACAACATGGTTGTTGGCACACCACATGAAACATCAAATTTGAACAATGGTATCAGATAAAATAGCAAATGGCAATGAAGCTATCATTCATTCCCATATTATCATTCATCACATGTTATCATGTGTAATCAATAAATGATTTAATTCTCTTGACAAAAAAGAATTATGAATTCAACTTTCTTAGATAATTATCAACTTAAAAAGCAAAAAATACTCATAATTGTATGCCCTGGATAATTGCATCATATTTTTAAACCTGCTTCAATCATGAAGAAACATTTAGGACCTTCTGGATTTTTTATATGGCTTGAGACCATGAAATATTATTTAAAATATCCAAAATTCCACATTATCTATCAAATCGTATCAGTGGTCACACATCCCACGTGTAGCTCTTCTTATCTTATCCCCACAGAACAAGACTTGCTACCAATATCCTCTGAATTTTTATTGCACGTTTTCTTTTACTATTACTCAACATAGGTCAGAGATCTGGAGACAGAAGCTCTGAGATGGAGTTTTGCATGAAGGAATCTTAGTGAGGAAGCTGTCAAGGAGTCAACAGCTCCAGGAGATACTAAGAAAGGAGAACTCAGAAAAGGGAGAGTTCAGTTGCAGCGTTGCGTCTGCTTGACCACAGAGAAGCACACAGAACTGATGGCCTCTGAGTTATGCTGAATTCTTGCAAGTGGGACTGTGCCTTTACTTACATTCATCTGTCCATCAGCTCCTGGATACAGTATCTGTGGTTAGTATATTGTCTTTAGAAGAGGCAAATAATGGTCCTTGATTTAGAGGGGCCAAAGGATGGTCCTGTGATTGGCTGCCATCAACAGTTTGAACATCTGGAAGATGAATGCTTCTGTCCAGACAAACAAATGAAGTAGGGCCAGAAGCATGAGTGGATATGGAGGTGTGCACTATATCAGCTTATGTAGAGTTTGGCATACTATGCCTTGTAGGTCACACCCTACATACCAGAGACTAGAAATCATGTCTTAAATAGTTATTGAATTCCTCCTGGACTAGAAATCATGTCTTAAACAGTTATTGAATTCCTCCTGGCTGTTATTTCATCTATAAGAAGCACTCAGCAATTTACACTATTGGATTCATTTCATCTTCTTTTATAGAAGTTCCCTGTAGAGACACATTAATGAGGTGATCTATACATATGTGATCTCTGTTCTCTATAGAAGTGAGAAACACCTTGATAATTGTATTTGGTCCCTGATATAATTAATCTAAAAGATGCAATAAAGAAATCCAGTCCCAGGACATTCATCGTAATTGTCTAAAAAATAAAACTAAACACTCAATTAACCCAATACAACTACGAGCACTAATAGGATGATACTAGGTCAAAGGTTAATAACCTTTGCATACTTCACCATTCTCCAAAACTCCTGTTTCTAGTGCTTTCTGGTTCAGCTCTACTTGCTGAGTTCTTAGACTTCTTTCTGGTGCAAAATGACAGCCAAAGAAGCAGAACTTTGAACTAAGATTTTAAAAACCTTGGGCTCACTGCCCAGGACTCATGGTATGGTAAAAACTGAATCATCTTCCAAGAATCTCTTAAACAACTACTCTGAGAAAGATGTCCTGAGATGCAATTCCTAAAATCAATTTCATGAGGCTTGCCACACTCATCAAATCAGGGGAAATCATAAAGAAGACATATGAAACAAAGTCTCTTGAAACTCTCACTTGCATGACAACAGTTTTATATTGTGCCACACCCTAAATCTTAGCTTTAGCAGAGAAAGTCACATGTGATGAAGCCTATTTCCAGGAAAACTTGGCAGATTTCCTGCTGCCTGGGGGAGGTGTGTATTTGACTCTGTTCACATTATATCCTTATATAGATATGGCTTCACATCCTAGAAGGGATTCCCCTTCACTGCCAGGTTTAAGGATCCCAGAAGACTGTAGCTAAAGTCTAAAGTAGGGCCTGGTTTTAACATCTGCAAAACTGAATCTACTGCATTCTGACTTTTATTACTTTTCTTCCCTTTGGATTTTTGATGAATGAGAACACACACACACACACACACACACACACACACACACACACCCTTTTGTACACATCAACACTTGTACTCTGGCTTTACTCACTAAGCTCTTAAAGATCTATAATGTTAGCTGGCAGGCCTGCTGCCTTTAATGTGGCTTTTGCTATGTCAAAAGCTGTCAATGGTTTCCAACCACTGTAATATCAAATCCATAGTTTAGACTTCCTGGCTTTCCACAAACTAATTTAAACGCTATTAAACACAGTTTTCTATGTTTCCTTGCCATGATACTTAAGATACCATAAAAAAGTCAGATAAATTATTCTATGGGAACGATATACCATTATTCCCAAGTTTGTCAATATGGAAAACTTGTTCCCTTCCAAAACATGGCCCCTAACATTCAGTTATGGTGCCCCAAACCAGGAAATGCTAATTAGAGGAACCAAAGTCTGAACCTTGTGAATGAAAACCAAGGAAACAAAAGGTCTCTACAATGAAAAAAATTAAGACCCTGAAGGAAAAAATGAAAAAGAAGCTACAAGATACAACATTCTCCAGTATTCATGGATCAAAGAAACTAATTATATGTAAAAAGCCATCCTCTCAAAAGCCATATACAGTGTCAATGCAATCACAATCAAATCCCCAGAGTATTTACCAAGGACATATAGAAGGTAATCTCAAGTTTATGTGGAGGCACAAAAGACCAATGACGATTTAAATGATTAATGCTGACCAAACCACCATTCCAAGTTATCCAATAGTAATAAAATATAGCCTGGTTCTGGCACACAAAAAAGACATGAATGTCGTTGGAATAGAATAGAGGTCCCAGATATAAGTATAAACAGCAGTATGTGATTTTTTTAAATAAAGACACCAAATATAGGAAAAAATAAATAAGGCAAATACAGCATCGTCAACAAATGTTGCTGAATTAAATGAAATACAAAATGCAAAAATAAAGAAAGTAGATACTTATCTCTCATGGTTACAAAACTCAACTTCAAATTAATTAAGACCCCGGCATATGATCTAATGCCCAGAGACTGCTAGAAGAAAGAGTAAGGAGTATATGTCAACATATATGCCTCAGTAAGGGCTTAAAGAATAATGGTCAAGTAGGACAAAATAATGAGAAAAACAATGGCAAATATAATCACATAAACCTGAAAAGCTTCTGGGCAACAAGGAGACTGACAGTAAAGTGTAAAACCATCTCACAGAGTGGGGAAAAAACCTTCACCAAATGTAAATCTAGGGACGATTTAACAATGTCTGGAATATAAAAAGAAAATTTAAAGCTCTAAGCATCAGGACAATGAGCAACTCAATTCAGTTGTGGGCTATGGAAGTGAACAAGTTCTCTCAAAAAAAAAAAAAAAAAAAAAAAAAAAAAAAAAAAAAAAAAAAAAGAAATACAAATGCCCAGTAAACAGAAATAAGGAAGGGGCTAGGGAACTGGGGAAATGAGGAGGCCATATCACCAAATGAAGGCCATATAAAAAGATCACATGGAGTTCCTTCTGTATTTTGGATATTAGCCTTTTGTTGTATTAGTGTTGATGAAGATCTTTTCCCAATCTGTAGGCTGCTGTTTTGTTCTATTGATGGTGAACTTTGGCCTTACAGAAGCTTTTCAGTTTCCTGAAGTCACATTCATTGATGATCTTAGAGCCTGAGCTGTCAGGAAGTTCTCCCTTATCTCTTCTCTAAATAACCATGTGCTCTGCCACAAAGTTTGCCTGCAAGTCTCAGAATCTGCTTCAATCCCCTGCTGGGTGGAGTCTTTCAGGTGACCTCTGCGGTAGGTTACCATACTCTTCCCTTTCTGGGGCATAAGTATTTCTAAATATAACCAGCTCAGTTTGTATGAAGTTACCTCTATGTATGATTTGGGCCTGATCATTTGGTATTGGATAACTGGTTGGTGTGCTCTTCCTGGGGAAACTGTATCTCTGCTTTCCCCATCCCTTAGTTGCCTGTAGTTTGTTGTGTTTGGTTGAAGCCTTGCAGACTTACCCACTTCTACTTCGGCGTGTTTTTTGGGGTTTTCTTGTTCAACTCATGTTTGAGTAGTTATGCTGGTGAGACTTTTTAAAGCTTTTATTTTATTTGTGTATTTATTGGGGAGTATTGCCTGCCAAGCCACTTAAGTAGAGGTCAAATGGCAAATTGCCATATCTCTCTGGCCAACATGTGGATCCCAGGGACCAAAATAAGATTCCTAGGCTTGGGAATGTCACTTTTTCCTGCTGAGCTATCTGAAAGGCCAACCTTAATATAAAATTCTAGTTAAAAAAGAAAGAAAGAAAGAAAAAATCAGTAAAACCCAGAAATTTTAATTAATCATTGACTTATCAAAAGCTAAAGGCACAAAATATCTGTATCCAAAATTAAAAATAATATTGACACATATCTAACACACTAAAAATGCATAATAATAAGAGAAGAAATTACTATAATGCATATTGAGTTGAAATTAAAATTAAGTAGCCAAACTTAATAATATTGATGAACTCAGATTATAAAAGTCATGTAGGGTCCAAATATTTTTATGTGTTTATTGGAAAATTCCATCAAATATTTATGAAATGCCCAATCTTAAGTTTTTCTAAAGAATAGAAAAGTAATAAACTCTTGTCAATATTTTTATGGGCCCAATATGACCTTAATATAAAAACCACTCAGGAACAAAAGATAAATTACTGATAATGACAAGATGTAATGGAGATTGATTTACATTCAGAATTTTAGATGCACCAAGATAGGAAAGATGTTTTACTCAAGGCTGTCAAATACAAATAGCCAAAACACTAAGAATGTAATGTTTATATAACTCCTGATTGTGTCATGGTTCTTCTTGCTATACATAGTTTATTGTATATACATTTAATAATATAAATGTATATGTACAAAATAAAAATGTTTTAAAAATCTCATGAAAATATATGCAACAAAATCTAAACAGTATACAGAAAGCAAATCCAGAAATAAACTTACTATTGATGATCATATTTAGTTGGTTTCAAGAATGAATTATAACTTAACATTTGGAAATAGATCACAAATTAACAAATATTGAAAAAGAAAAATAATATAATTATGTCATAAAAGTTATGCATAAAATTTATCATCAGTAATAAAATCCATAATAAAATGAAAATATCGACAATTTTATATAATAGTGACTACACCAAAAGTGAAATATGGGAAATTAATTTTCTTGTGATACCATGTATGTTTAATTATTTTGAAACAATTACACCTAAAATTGTATTAAGCTACTTGAAATAAGGAACTTTCAAACTATATGAATAATTTTAATTTAGACATGAGACATTTCAAAGAATACTACAAATACAAACTGAGTGCAATATTTAAGTGCTTGTATATTGTGTATATTAAAAAGAAACACATAATATTCAATTATATTTCTATCTGCTAGCAAGTAATAGACAAAGCTGGATATAAAAAATATTTTATTATTAAATATTTAACAAAAGTATCTAACTTTATATTTAATTTAACAAATGTCATCTTTGTTGTGAAATGATAATGATTTTGGAACAATATTTAAATACTCTAATGGAAATATATAGCAGGTAAACTCTAGAAGATTTACTATTTTAAAATATCAATTCTTCTTAAATTTGTCTACAAAACCTGATCATAGACTTACAGAATGCTGGAGATAGATCCTAAACATTGTTACAGATATCCAAAAGTCTGAAAATAGGAAAGAAATGTAGAAAATATAGTGTTGCAATTATGTACTAATCTCTAAATTTAAAACAACAAATTAATTTAAAACCATGATTTTTCCACAATTATAAGTAATATTGCAAAAAATATATACCTAGAAATAGACTCAGAATTTTTGTTAATTTACCAAAAGAGCCACAGTTGTGGTATAGGAAAAGAGAAGTAATCCTGACATGTGACCTAAGATTAATTGTATAAAATTTACATAATTATCTAACACTTTTCACACAGCATACACAGAACTAATTAAGAGCATGTACAATTCTAATCTAAGTACAAAGCTTGTGACAGAAAACATAGAACTCTTGTGTCTCTGTTAAAGATTTTTAAAAGCCCAACTGCACATATACATTACTAGTAGCAACAAAATCAAATTCAGGTGAATTAGATTTGACTAAAATTATTTTCCTTATATATCAAGATGTATGCTATTCAAACATCGAAGGGAGGAAAATGTGGGTATTTCAATCAGGTATTGACAGGGAATTTGCATCAGTGTGTACAAATAACTTCTTTCTTTTTTAAAATGTGTTGATTTTACATCTCAATCATAGCCCCTTACTCATTTCCTCCCTGTCTCCCCTCCCTCCCTTATTCCCCGTTACAAATAATTTTTATAAATTATCATGAAAATACAAGAAGCATAATTCACACAAGTGTCAAAAGATGAGCATTTCACAAATAAGGTTTTCCAAGAGAGCAAAAAGCATGAGAAAAGGCATTGACAATATGTACCATTAGCAAAATGCTAGTTAACATAACACCAAGTTACTACACTCAACTATAAGCATTTCTCAGAGTATTTTGCCTGGCAATGTTAACTGTTAGAGAAAAAGCCACAGACTCACTCCTGTGATGTTAGTGTGACTACAAGCTATTACAGCTTCTTTGGAAATTGTGTGGCCATACCAAGCCTAAATCTTAGCTTTAGCAGAGAAAGTCACATGTGATGAAGCCTATTTCCAGGAAATATTTCTGCGGTCCAGGCCTTGAAACTCTAACTCAACTCGGCAAGCTAAGTGTGAGATTTGGGACCTGAGACCCTCGTTGGCCTCAGCAATAACTGGACTAAGTGCATGGATTAGGCCCCGAGACCCGTTTGGGTTCAGAGACCCGTTTGGGTCCAGAGATGTGAACTGGACTCAGTGTGTGTGCGGTGTGACACTAACCTGGACTCTGTGAGCAGTTGGGGCCCCAAAACTCTACCAGGAAAAACAGCAGCTCCAGGACTAAGGAAATCTCGGGGAGACGGGGAGTAGAGTTGTCATCAGACCCCCTCCGCCTGACCTGCTTCAATTCCTGGAGAGCTCTGATGCCACAAGGGGACCCAGAAGGCTGTGGACACTTTGGCCTGACCCAATACACATTCTGAGACCAGGATGATTACAGGACCCAGAGTACAGGGAGCTGGGAATCACTGGCTGTGAGAACCCAAACTACAAGGCTGGCCTCCTGCCGTCTGGACCGTGAAGGCATCAGAGCTTCACCCTCGGGAAATTGTGAGAAAATGGGGTAAATCTATTCCTCAGACTCCCTCCAACCAACTCCAGAAGCTACCTCCCAAGAACAGAGATGGCAAGACTAAAGGACAGTGTAAAATCATACACAAAAAACCCAAAACAGTATGGCATCTCCAGATCCCACCTATCCAAAGAAAGCAACCGAGAGAACTCAAACACAATGGAAATACAAAAAAATGACCTCACATCTTTAGTAATGAGGATGATAATGGAGGAAACAAATAAAATTTATAATATCAAATGCAGGAAAATGCAGCCAAACAGGTGGAAGACATAAAAGAGGCCTATAGGGAAGCACTGGAAATAGTTCAGGAAAAGAAACAACCAGATGAAGGAAATCAATAAAACTGTTCAAGTCTGAAGGCCTATAAAGAGGCAATGGAAGAAAACTCAGGAATATACAAACAGTCAGATGAAAGAAATCAATAAAACAGTTCAAGCTCTGAAGATGAAAATGGATTCAATGATAAACACACAGACAGAAGAAAAACGGGAATGTGAGAGCTCAGAGAGGAAAGCAAGCAACACAGAGACGAGCTTTCCTAACAGAATCCAAGAGATGGAGGAAAAAATTTCAGGTCTAGAAGACAAAATTGTAGATCTTGAAGCAACCATTAAAGAAAACGCTGAATCTGGAAAAATCCTGACACAAAACATCTAAGAAATCAAGGACAACCATGAAAAGAAGAAATCTGAAGATAATAGGCATTGAGGAAAGAGAAGATGCGAGACTTCAAGGCCCAGAAAATGTTCTCAACAGAATCATAGAAGAGAATTTCCCCAATCTAAAGATAGAGATGCCTATAAACATACAAGAGGCTACAGAACACCAAATAGAATAGACCAGAAAAGAAATATTAACAAAGCTTAAACCACACTATAATAATGGAAGACTTCAACACCTCACTCTCACTGGATAGGTCACAGAAACAGAAACTAAGCCGAGAAATGACATCATTAACCAATGCCATGAATCAAATGGATCTAAAAGATATCTATAAAACCTTTCATCCAAACAAAAAGGAATATACCTTCTTCTCTGCACCCCATGGAATCTTCTCCAAAATTGATCACATAGTAGGTCACAAAGCAAGCCTCAACAAGAGGATTGAAATAATACCTTATATCCTATCAGACCACCATGATCTTAGGCTGCACTTCAACAACAACAGAAATAACAAAAAAGCCTACACGTACGTGGAAACTAAACAACTCTCTTCTTAATGACACCTGGGTCAGGGAAGAAATAAAGAAATTGAAGACCTCCTGAAATTCAATGAAAATGAAGGAACAACATACCCAAATTTGTGGTATACACTGAAAGCAATGCTAAGAGGAAAATTTATAGCACTATGTGCCTTTATAAAGAAATTGGAAACATCCCACTAAGCAACTTAATGAAACAGCTGAGAGACCTACCAAAAAAAAAAAAAAAAAAAAGAAAGAAAGAAAAAAGAAACAGAAACACCCAAGAGGAGTAGACATCTGGAAATAATAAACTCAGGGCTGAAATTAATAATTTAGAAACAAAGAAAACAGTCCAAAGAATCAATAAATCCAAGAGCTGGTTCTTTGATAAAATCACTAAGATAGACAAACCTTAGCTCAACTAACTAAAGGGCAGAGAGACAGTATCCAAATCAACAAACCAGAAATGAAAAGGGAGACCTAGCAACAGACACTGAGGAAATACAAAGAATCATAACATGCTACTTTGAAGCCATAAATATAACGGAAATGTATGATTTTTCTTGAATCGATTCCACTTGCCAAAATTGAATGAAAGCAGATAAACAAGCTAATAGTCCCATACCACGAGAGAAATAAAGCAGTCATTGACCGTCCCCCAACCAAAAAATGCCCAGGGCCAGATAGTTTCAGAGGAGAATTTCGACCAGACCCTCAAGGATATGTTAACACTGATACTCTTCAAGCTACTCCAAAAGATAGAAATGGATGGAACATTACCAATTCATCCTATGAGCCATAGTCACATTGATACCTAAACCTCACAAAGACTCAACAAAGAAAGAGAATATCAGATCAATTTCTCTTATGACATTAATGCAAAAACACTCAACAAAATACTCGCAAAATAATACAAGAAAACATCAAAGATATCATTCACCATGGACCAGACAGGCTTCATTACAGGCAAGCAGGGATGGTTTAACATATGGAAATCCATCAATGTAATCCACCTATAAACAAACTGAAAATAAAAAACCACATGATCAAGCTCCTTAGATGCAGAGAAAGCATTTGATAAATCAAAACCCATTCAGATGTCAGAAGTTTTGGAGAGATCAGGGATACCAAGGCACATAACCTCAACACAATAAAGGCTATATACAGCAAGCAATAGCCAAAATCAAATTAAATGGTGAGATACTCAAGGAAATTCTTCTAAAATCGGGAACAAGGCAAGGCTGCCCCTCTATCCATAGCTCTTCAATATAGTACTCGAAGTTCTAGCCAGAGCAATATGACAACAAAAAGAAATCAAGGGTATCTAAATGGGAAAGGAGGAAGTCAAATTATCCCTATTTGCAGATGATATGATAGTGTACATAAGTGGCCCTCAAAATTCCACCAGAGAGCTCCTACAGCTGATAAACACCTTCAGCAAATTGGCTGGATACAAAATTAACTAAAAAAAGTCAGTAGCCTTCCTATATACAAATGACAATCATGCAGAGGAAGATATTAGGGAAACTACACCTTTCACATTAGCCACAAACAATGTAAAATGTTTAGGAGTTACTCTAACCAAGCAAATGAAGGATTTGTTTGAAAAAAATTTCAAAACTCTGAAAATAGAGATTGAAGATGATATCAGAAGATGGAATGATCTTTCTTGCTCATGGATCGGGAGAATTAACATAGTAAAACGGCCATCTTACCAAAAGCAATCTACAGATTCAATGCAATCCTCATCAAAATACATGCATAATTTTTTAAAAGACATTGAAATGTCAAATCTGAACTTCATATGGAAAAACAAAAAACACAAAATAGCTAAAACAGTCTTGTACAATAAAAGATCCTCTGGAGGAATCTCCATACCTGATCTCAAACTGTACTATAAAGCAACAGTAATTAAGGCAGCATTGTACTGGCAAAGCAATAGACTGGTTGATCAGTGGAATCAAATTGAAGACCCAGATATGAATCCACATACATATGGTCACTTGATTTTTGACAAAGAAGCCAAATCTATTCAATGGAAAAAGGATAACATATTCAACAAATAGTGCTGGTCTAACTGGATGTCTACATGTAAAAAAATGCGACTGGACCCATATTTGTCACCATGCACAAAACTCAAATCCAAGTTAATCAAAGACCTCAACATAAAACCAGAGATGCTAAATCAGTTAGAAGAAATGTGGGGAAGAGCTAGGAACACATTGGCACAGGAGACAACTTCCTGAAGAGAACACTAACAGCCCAGGCCTAAGGTCAACAATTAATAAATGGGACCTCATGAGGCTGAGAAGTTTCTGTAAGGCAGGAGACACTATCAATGAACAAAGTGACAGCCTACAGACTGGGAAAAGGTCTTCACCAACTCTACATCTGACAAAGGTGTAATATCCAAAATATATAAAGAACTCAAGAAATTAAACACAACCAAACCAAATAACCCAATTGAGAAATGGGGCTTGGAACTAAACAGAGAATTCTCAACAGAGGAATATCAAATGGCTGAGAAACACTTAAAGAAATGCTCAACCTCCTTAGTCATCAGGGAAATGCAAATCAAAACAACTCTGAATTTCCCTCTTACACCCATCAGAATGGCTAAAATAAAAAACTCAAGCGACATCACATGCTGGTGAGGATGTGGAGAGAGAGGAACACTCCTTCATTGCTAGTGGGAATGCAAACTAATAGAGCCACTTTGGAAATCTATCTGGTGCTATCTCAGAAAACTGGGAATAGGGCTTCCTCAAGACCCAGCTATTCCACTCCTTGGAATATACCCAGAAGTTGCTCCAGCACACAACAAGAACATTGGCTCAACCATGTTCATAGCAGCCTTATTCACAATAGCCAGAACATGGAAACAGGCTAAGTGTCCCTCAGTAGAAGAATGATTAAAGAAACTGTAGTACATTTACACTATGGAATACTACTCAGCTATTAGAAACAAGGAATTACCAAAATTTGTGGACAAATTCATGGGACTAGAAATGATCATACTGAATGAGTTAACCCAAAAGCAGAAAGACTCACATGGTATATACTCACTTATAATTGGGCACTAGCCCAAAAGGCATGTCTCACAAAAGTCTTCACTTACCAGGAGAGTGGGATAGATGTGAGGGCATCCTACTAAGACTCTAGGTAAAAGAAATATAGGAGATGGAGAAACAGAAGGATTCAGAGGGTCCTATGAAGCTTCAAGAAAACATAGTGATAGGTGGATCAGGGCCCAGGGGGTTCTGCTCAAACTATGGCACCGGCCAAGGACAATACATACAGTAAACTTTGAAGCCCTACCCAGATCTAGCCAATGGGCAGGACATCCTCCACAGTTAAGTGGAGACTAATAACTTACTTTCACATGAATTCTGGTGCCCCATATTTGAGTGTGTCCCCTGGATGAAGAGGCCTGGTGGCACTCAGAGGAAGGATAGCAGGCTACCAAGAAGAGACTTGATACCCTATGAGCATATACAGGGGAGGAAGTCCCCCTCAGTCACAGTCATAGGGGAGGGGAGTAAGGGGAAAATGGGAGGGAGGGAGGAATGGGAGGATATAAGGGATGGGATAACAATTGAGATGTAATATGAATAAATTAATAAAATATATTAAAAATGAAAATATATGTGTAGATATTATATGCACATAATACCCATTAATGGAGAGAGAAAGTTGGCATGAATATGAAATAGAGTAAGAAGATATATATGTGAGTTTGGCAAGAAGTAAATGAAGGGAGAAATGTAATTTTATTGTAATATCAAAAGCAAAAAAATTTTTAAGAGATTCATAGAATCATAAACAATTATAAGAATAGTAGGAAAGACAGACCTTACATATAGTATTCAATATCCCCCCATTGAGAACATTCTTGCCTTTCTGAGCTACTTTTGCAATACTATTCCAAAGTCCTTTGTCCTAAAGCAATTTCTAGCCACTTTCTTTTGATTTGGACAATTGTTTCTTGATGTTCTCACTGGCTTTCTTTCTGTTTCTCTGGAGACTTTACTTTTTTTTTTATTTTTAGGTTTTTATTCAATTTTATAATTGTGCTAAGTGTACAGATCAGGCTCATAAAAGTTATTCAAATGTGGTCAATGCATGATGCAATCCAACATTCTACTTCATTCAAGTCCTTCACAAACAATTCTGGGACAAGAGCATCTGATGTGCATTTGTGTGCAGTGTGCTTACAGACTTTCCCTTTGTGTTCTGTTGCATCCAAGAAGAAATGATTGTTCAATTAGAGTGGACTTACTTTCTTTCATATGTTTTATGTATTGGGTTACACATAAACACTGCTTTAAAAATGAGGCATTGGCATTCTTGCTAAAGCCAATTTTATTGATTAGTTTGCACTGAAAATAAATATTTTGGTTCTCTCCAGCTACATAACAAAACATCTTCAACATGTGGCTTCAAACAACAGTTATTACTTCATTGTGTTTCTTGTTTCTAGGACTTAGCTGAAATCAGCTACTAGGTCCTTTGAATATCTTACATAATTGCAGTCAAAATTGACAGAAACTAAGATTATTTGAGTCCCCTTCAATTGCATATGGAGGAATAGACATTTGCAAGTCAAAGAATGTCTTGTTAGACATGGTTCTCACCTGGGAAACATCAGTCTATGCTGTGGTGTGAACGCATCCCTCTCTGATGGTTTGTTTGAATTGTCAAATTGGCTTACTCTAGGCCCGAAGCACTGAAGAAGGGTTTCAATAAAGCTTTGTCTAGATCAGGTTGAGCTGTGGCCATGTCTGGGGAAGGGGTGTTGATTATGCTAATCAATGTGGGAAGCCTCTGGCTAAAAACGCTATTCTCTGGGTATTTCTCCTGAACTGCTTAAGAGTAGAGAGAGTAAGCTGAACAGCAAGCATGCATGACTTCATTTCCACCTTCTCTTGACTCTGGCTGTGCTAGAAGTAGTGGTATGAATCATGCTACTATCTTGGCTATACCCTAGAACTGAGAGTTAAAATAAGTCATTTCTCTCCTACCTTGTTTTTGTTGTTGTTGGATTATTTTTTTCTTATCACAACAGAAATAATGCAGCCTCCAAAACAATAGCTAGAAACCTTGTTCTCAATTCACAAGTGTTGGGAGAGAAACGATAAGGTGAAGTGTTGGGAATGGGAAGCTCAGTCCTGATGAGTAGACTAATGATCTTTCTGTAATCGTAGGAGTTTCCTTACCAAGACTGTATTGTTTATAAACAGGTGAGTTAGGCCCTCCCCTCCCTCTCACTTGCCCCCTCTCTCTCCTCCATTCTTGCCTTTATTCCTGTCTTTGCCTTTATGTTTGTTCTTTCCTCATGCTCATCATAGACCTTTCCTTTGCCTATCATCTCATACCACCTGGCTTTCTGACATGGAAGAATAAAGCAAGAACCTTGGAGAATTCTAGAACTCCATATGATTTCATAGCTTCCAGAACTTAAAAACATATGTTTGTTCTTTATGTTATTTAATGTCAAGTATTACAACAGCATTAGAGAGGACTAAAATGTGAGATATATATATATATATACACATTCCATTGTGAGATTTCAAAGAAGCATATTTTACATGCATGCTTGGGGCTTAAAAATTTATTTCATTTCAGAATAAAGTGGCAAAATCTTGCCTTTCTATCTATGCCATTGTAGCTCTTATAGAGTAAGGTTCTTGCAAAAGCCGCCCAGTCAAGGCACATGTCAGAGAAAGTGAAAGAAATACAAGTACTGTAATGATAGAGACATAAGCACTAATATGAGGATCCTATACACAAATGACTTTACTTTAAGTGATCACTTTGTGAGTACTGCCATATTAGGGATTTGGATATAAAGTTTGAGAAAACACCACTTATAATAGAATAGACCCAAAGTTACCGCAAGTTCAAACAATGAATAATGTTTCTCTCAAAAGGATATTTCTGAATTGTAATTTTAAGGCAAATGTTCCATAATTATTGATATATGTATCTCTATGAGGCACTTTAGCCTTATTAAATGATATATTCACTGTCTGTACGATCACACTTTTGCCTAGAACATAAATTGCACCTTCACCAATACTATTACTTTTCATAAATTACAGCCAAACCATGTGGGATTTCAGTGACCTCATATTATGCTTAGTCGTTGACTGTTTTCATTCACCTCTTCTAGTTACTTTGAACTGATAATTATATCTTCATCCCTGTACTATTTATTCTATATTCTACTGTCCCTCGTCACACTTCAGAATCTCAAGTTGGTTTTTTTTTTTTTTGTTTTTTGTTTTTGTTTTTTTTTTGCCACATTCTCAGAGGTCCAATCTCTAGTACAGTGATAACATTTTGAGTAAACCGTCACTCTAAATGACACTACAATGAATTAGCTGCTTGCTTTACACAGTCCGCTATTCTCCTCAAATGCATTAATCAATCCATTCCTCCTTAGTAATCAGGATCAGGCTTTTTATGATTTGCGATTAAACTATATAAGCTTATTAATTTAACAAAATAAAGAATTTGAAACACTAAAATAACATAATTACTTCAATTTTGTAAATCAGTAATTGACCACAGTGCAATAGCTCATTGAAAACAACAACTTTTCAAAACATATTTATTAGAGAAAAATGAGAAATAGAAAAATGGTATATTGGACAAAATAATGAGGAATTCACTTTTAATTTTATTTCTTTTATTATTACACATGACTTATTAAGCTGATGTTATTAACTTACCTTTAGGCACACTATGGTGAGCATTTTTGTGTGTGTGTGTGTGTGTGTGTGTGTGTGTGTGTGTGTGTGTTTTCAATTTGTTTTCTAAGATTATTAGAAAGAATGATTATTAAAGGTTCATAACACTTTTATGGAATTATAAGTAGTAAAATTTCACCCTGTTCAATAACCAGATCTGATCTAAATACTTACTGTTATGACTAAATGATGCTTTGATGATTTTTATGTAAATATTTATATAAAATAAGTAGTATTGGGCAGGTACTAGGCGTGGTGATTGATCATAATATAAAAAATCATGAGTCAAGCAAGAGGACAAAAGTTATGATAGACATAGGAACACAAGGAATTAAATGTTTTTGAAATGTATATGTAAGTGAAGGAATAGATAGAAAGTATTAGCATATAATGGCTAGAAAGTAGATTTTGGAGAGTTTATGTATTATACAGTCATTATTGACTAAAATTCGCTAGACTTCTTGTTGAGCAGTAGCAAGCCACCTATCAATATTTGTGTGTTTATTTTCTCCTAGAAGAAGGTGGATAGTATTGTCAACCTTCCTGGAGATGAAATTATATTGAATATTTTAAGAGTTTATACCATGTTATCAGCCATATAAGTCTATCAACACATATTTAAATAATTATTATTATTTTTTATCATCATCATTATCATTAATCTTATTATTGTTATTCAGTTTACAAACTTCCTGGCGGAGACTGTCTTTTTTTTTTTAAGATATTTTTTTTTATTAATTTCTTCAAATTACATCTCAGTTGTTAGCCCATCCCTTGTATTCTCCCATTCTTCCCTCACTCCCTCTTCCCCCCCCCATTCCTTTCCCCTATGTCTGTGACTGCGGGGGACCTCCTCCCCCTGTATATGCTCATAGGGTATCGAGTCTCTTCTTGGTGACCTATTATCCTTCCTCTGAGTGCCACCAGGCATCTCCATCCAAGGGACGTGGTCAAATATGGGACACCAGTGTTTGTGTGAAAGTCAGATCTCCTTCTCCACTTAACAGTGGAGAATGTCCTGTCCATCGGCTAGTCTGGGTAGGGGTTCAAAGTTTACTACCTATATTTTCCTTGACTGGTGTCATAGTTTGAGGAGGACCCCAGGGCCCAGACCCACCTGTAGTTTTCCAGGACCCTCTGGATCCTTCTATTTCCTCATTCTCCCAGGCTTCTCACACCTAAAGTCTCAATAGGATGTCCTCCCCTCTGACCCACTTTCCTGATAGGTAAGTTTTCCATGGGGACGTACCCCTTGGACTAGTGTCTTGATATAAGTGAGTATATACCATTTCAGTCTTTCTGCTTCTGGGTTAACTCACTCATTATGATCATTTCTAGCTCAATCCATTTGTCCACAATTTTGGGAATTCCTTGTTTTTAATAGCTGAGTAGTATTCCATAGTGTAAATGTACCACAGTTTCTTTATCCATTCTTCTACTGAGGGACACTTAGGCTGTTTTCATGCTCTGGCTATTATGAATAAGGTAGCTATGAACATGGTTGAGCATATGTCCCTGTTGTGTGGTAGTGCATCTTCTGGGTATATTCCAAGGAGTGGGATAGCTGGGTCTTGAGGAAGCCCTATTCCCAGTTTTTTGAGAAAGTGCCAGATAGCTTTCCAAAGTGGTTGTACTAGTTTGCATTCCCACCAGCAATGAAGGAGTGTTCCTCTCTCTCCACATCCTCGCCAACATGTGGTGTCATTTGAGTTTTTGATCTTAGCCATTCTGATGGGTGTAAGATGGAATCTCAGAGTTGTTTTCATTTGCATTTCTCTGATGACTAAGGAGGACGAGCATTTCTTTAAGTGTTTCTCAGCCATTTGATATTCCTCTGTTGAGAATTCTCTGTTAAGTTCCAAGCCCCATTTCGCAATTGTGTTGTTTGGTTTTGTGGTGTTTAATTTCTTGAGTTCTTTATATATTTTGGATATTAGACCTTCATCAGATGTAGGGTTGGTGAAGATCTTTTCCCATTCTGTAGGCTGTCGCTTTGTTCTCTTGACAGTGTCACCTGCCTTACAGAAACTTCTCAGCCTCATGAGGTCCCATTTATTAATTGTTGACATTAAGGCCTGGGCTGTTGGTGTACTGTTCAGGAAGTTGTTTCCTGTGCCTATGTGTCCCAGGCTCTTCCCCACTTTTTCCTCTAAATTAATGTCTCTGGTTTTAAGTTGAGGTCTTTAATCCACTTGGACTTGAGTTTTGTGCATGGTGACAAATAAGGGTCTAATTGCATTTTTCTACATTAAGACATCCAGTTAGACCAGCACCATTTGTTAAAGATGCTATCATTTTTCCGTTGAATAGATTTGGCTTCTTTGTCAAAAATCAAGTGAGCAAATGTGTGTGGATTCATCTCTGGGTCTTCAATTCAATTCCATTGATCCACCAGTCTATTGCTTTGCCAGTACCATGGTGTTTTAATGACTGTTGCTCTGTAGTACAGCTTGAGATCAGGTATGGAGATTCCTCCGGAGGATCTTTTGTTGTATAGGATTGTTTTTGCTATTCTGGGTTTTTTATTTCTCCATATGAATTTGAGAATTGATCTTTCAATATCTTCAAAATATTTTGTAGGTATTTTGATAGGGATTGCATTGAATCTGTAAATTGCTTTTGGTAAGATGGCCATTTTTACTATGTTGATTCTCCCGATCCACAAACAAGGTAAATCCCTCCATCTTCTGATGTCATCTTCAATCTCTTTCTTCAGAGGTTTGAAGTTTTTTTCGAATAAGTCTTTCACTTGCTTGGTTAGAGTTATTCCTAGATATTTTATATTGTTTGTGGCTATTGTGAAGGGAGTAGTTTTCCTAATTTCTTCCTCTGCCTGTTTTCATTTTTATACAGGAAAGCTACTGACTTTTTTGAGTTTATTTTGTATCCTGCCAATTTGCTGAAGGTGTTTATCAGCTGTAGGAGTTCTCTGGTGGAATTTTGGGGGTCACTTATATACACTATCATATCATCTGCAAATAGGGATAATTTGACTTCTTCCTTTCCCATTTGTATTCCCTTGATCTCCTTTTGCTGTCTTATTGCTCTGGCTAGAACTTCAAGAACTATGTTGAAGAGATATGGGGACAGAGGGCATCCTTGTCTGGTCCCCGATTTTAGAGAGATTTCCTTGAGTATCTCTCCATTTAATTTAATGTTGGCTGTTGGTTTGCTGTATATAGCCTTTATTATGTTTAGATAAGTGCCTTGTATTCCCAATCTCTCCAGCACTTTAAACATAAATGGGTGTTGGATTTTGTCAAATGCTTTCTGCATCTAAAGAGATGATCATGTGGTTTTTCTCTTTCAGTTTGTTTATATGGTGGATTACATTGATGGATTTCCGTATGTTAAACCACCCCTGCATGCCTGGAATGAAGCCTACCTGGTCATGGTGAATGATGTCTTTGATATGCTGTTGTATTCACTTTGCGAGTATTTTGTTGAGTACTTTTGCATCAATGTTCATAAGAGAAATTGGTCTGAAGTTCTCTTTTTTTGTTGGGTCTTTGTGGGGTTTAGGTATCAATGTGACTGTGGCCTCATAGAATGAATTTGGTACTATTCCATCCATTTCTATCTTTTGGAATAGCTTGCATAGTATGCCTGAGACTGTATTTAAGGAATGAAGAAAAGTAATATTCACATTATTAAAATAATATCGGCTTTAGTGTCTTACTCAACAGCAAATTATTAGTTCTGTGACCCTTGACGTATTTAACAGTTCTCAAGCTCCATTTTCTCAAGTGAAAGATAATGAGGTAAATATCAACCACATATGATACCAATCATAAGGGTTTAGAATACAGAAAATAACACATCAAAGAAAAGTTTTTTATGATGAATCTTACATTTTTGCTAAAAATTTCTTAGCCTTTTTCAGCTATTGCTTTAAAATTATCATTATAATTGAATCTTCCTCAAGTAAAAAGCCCAGTATAATCATGATTTTAGAGAAAATTGCAGGAGCGTCTCCTCTAAATATCCATCCTCACTTTACAGTCAAAAGTAATGAATTCCAAAGGATAGTAACTATGGTTATTTGTAAAGATAGGTTTTCCTCGGTTTCCTGAAAATCAGTTATAACTAAAGGCGACAGGCATTTTTTCTGAATGGCTTTCTGGTCCTATTTTCATGAATAGAGAACTTGATTGGAGGTAGATCCATTCCCAGTTTTCTGATGAATTGCTCTTGTTAAATTCCAAAGTGGCTATATAAGTTCACACCATCAAATCACTAAAATAATGCCTGACTTTCCTTTTCCTGTGGCCTGATCTACCTCATGTACATGTACACAGAATAAAAAATAAAACAAATTATAAAATATCTTTCCCATTCTATTATGTCTCCCAAGGCCTACATTGGTGGTGAAGAAGCTGTGGGGGAGGTAGTTTGTGGGCTGCTAAGTCATATCCCACCTTGAAAGAAAGTGCTCAACTGTGTATGGGGGCAGGGATTAAGTCTTTTGGTTGTGAGCATGTCACAGATCAACAACTCACAAATGTAATTACCCCTCTTCTTTCTTCAGCCTCCGTAGAGGTCATCGTATGCCCATGCTCATATTCCTTTGACATAGTAATCATTAAAATACAGGTTACTGGTTACTTAACACTTCTCATGTCACAGCATCTAAATCAATGATTCCCAAGCTCCCTATGATAAATATCAACATTTTTCCATAAGTAAATAAAACAAAGCTCACAAAATTAAAGTGACATTAAGGTGCATATCCAATTTTAACATTAGATTTAACACACACGGCTGAAAAGCAGTGACAGAACTGTCTGGTGTTTCCCTTTACTTAGTTATTTATTTACTTACTTATTTCTTTTTGCTTACCACAGGGAAGCAACAGTATATGAAGAGCCCTGGTGTAGACTATGCTTGAATCTTCTTCTAAAGAGAATCCACAACGTCTATGCATAGGCTTGGAAATTAACCTGCAAAGAAGGTAGGTAATTTTACCTTTTCCATGTTTCAAACATGAAAACAGGGTTACACATCTTTTAATGTTTGGGAAGGAATTTGCTCACTCTGTACAGCAGGCTGGCTTCAAGCTCAGAGAGTCTCCTGCCTCTGCCTGCTGGGTGCTGGATTAAAGGTGTGCACCATCAGAAATTAGGACTCTGAGAATGTGTTTTCTAATGAATTTATGAAGACCATGCTACAGTGTTCTTTGTATATGTGTTATACTAATCCCACCTAAAGCTGACAGTAACGTAGTGACTCAAAAGGAGGAAGAAGCATCTTTCCCATTATTATCAGCCCCATATTGTTATGCTTTACATTAATCCCTGATGTGATAATTGACTTTGTCTAAAGTAAAACATGGATATCAAAGTATGAAAAAAAAAAGCATAATTCAGGAAAGTAAAGTTTGGAACTTTTCAAATTAAAAGAAACAAAAGCATACTGTAGAGAACAAAAAAAAAAAAAAAAAAAAAAATGTAAGGTGAATACCATTCTAGTAAGTTAATAAGAAAAGAAAGAAATTCCTAGGGGGAAAAGACAATCAGAAAGGAGAAAGATTAAGCGTGTAGCCTAAGCATCAGTGGTCCTGATGAACCACAGTTGATTCATTCACAGACCTGTGGTTTCAACATGTTCTAGGTGCAACAGGATATGTGGAAATGGTCACAATAGACAATGAGGAGGCCTTCAAAAAAAACTATGCTCTCGGGAATAATGTTTATGGAAAAAAAAAACCTGTCCAACCTGCTCCAGCAGATAATAAGTATATTGTGATCAGAAAGAGTCAAATAGTTTTCCATGAGAAATGAAGCTTTGGGTGCTAGTGCTCAATACTGAAAATTCTTCTGACATGCAACGTCTGAGGATGAAATATAAAATGCCATCATGGACAGGCTGTTGGGAGAAAGCAACTCTAGAACATGTTGATTTCACTAAAAGAAATTGGTACTTTAAATAAACAGATAACATACTAATTAATTATTATGGTATGTACACTAAACAAACAAACAAACAAAACCAACCACCACCACCACCAACAAAGAAATTTAACAAACGAAAATCAGATATTGTAGGGACATACAAATACTTGGAAATGAACGAGTATAAAACTAAAATAATTATTTAATACTGTAACAGTGTTGGTGAAGGTACTGATCAGGTAGAAGTAGCCAGAGAAGGAATTATCACGTCGTCAGAAGAAGGATCTGAAGAGGTTCGCAGCACAGTGAAAGACACAAGGGGGTAATTGCAAACTGGGGTAATAATGCACAGCAAAATAGCAAAACATTGTTTGTTTGTTGTTTGTTTTTAGAAACAAAATGTAATAGTGGGGGAGGTACAAATTTCAAAATATAACTGTTAAACTTTTCAATACACAATGGAAGACTAGACTTTTTAGTTTAAAAGGGGGGTTAGGTGGCAGCAATGTTAGCAAATATGAAATGTAATTAAGGCTCATTTTTAATGAGTGGACTCTCACAGATAAAAATAAAATGGCTGTTTCATTTTCTTTCCACCAAAAAAAAAAATTATATATATATATATAGTTCTTTAAGAATTTTGCACAAAGAGTTTTCATCTTATTCACCTCCAACTCTTCCCAGCTCTTCCACCTTATGTAATTTTGTAAACTTTTTGCCCCTCCAAACACATCATGACAGATTTGTGCTGCTCAAATATTCTTGGATGCCCGGTATTCCCCTGGAGCATGGTTGGCTGGCCAGAGGCTGCATTGCTAGACAATGCTGTTGCTTCCTTTCCTAGCACCTATTAATTATCAATAGTGCCTCATATGGGAGTAGAACTTTTTGTCCAAGCCTTCTCTTCCTGTTCTTTGATCTGTCTTGGCCTTCCCCTCTCAACATAAAACATTCAGATATGATGCTAGTTGTCAATTCTAGTCTAATTATAAATTAGTTCTAGGCTACAGTCATTACTATATGGTTATTCTATCCTGTGAATAGAGTGGTAAGGTACTGAGAAGCAAAGTTATATGAAAAATACTCTCTCATGAAATTCCCTTAGATTATTGCCACATTAGAAGACCTTTTGGCAATATAACCAGGAAGATCCTTCTGTGATTTTCAAGCCCAATGAGTTTGACCTAGGCTTGAAGAATTTCTAATTGTCCTATTCTTTCAAAACAGGACATATTGTCATATCAAATCTGTTTTCCAGTTTTCTGATTTGGTTTAATATTAAAAAATATAGACACAATAGTAATAAGAAATGTCTGATAATTAAGAAATAATATGTGTATATTTATGTATGTCTTACTAAAGTAATAGGGACCATATAAACACAGTAACATAGGATCAGCATAAGCAATCATAGGAGTCTTTGAAATTTTGAATCGTAATCTACACATCCATGATGAAAACCTTATAGTGCTGAGTTGGCTTTAGGGAATTCCATAGTCAGTCATAAGTTACAGCCTTTCAGAATATCTTGTGAAATTTCTGGAAAGAGCCTCTAGTATGGTCTTTTCAGGAATTTTAAAAAGGCATTTTCTTTAGACATAAAAAAATGACACGTATAGGCACTTGATATAAAAATACATAAAATAATTTTAAAATGTTAGAAAGTGTCATGTAGCCTTGTTTTAGTTTGTTTGTTTGTGTTTGTTGGTTGCTGCAGTAAGTGCCATAACCAAAAAACAACTTAGGGAGGAAAGACTCTACTCTGCCTTATGCTGCCAGGTCACAGTTCATTAGTGAGGAAGTCACAGCACAAGTCAAACAGAAACTAAACCAGAAATCATGGAAGAAAGCCCCTGGCTCATGTTGAACTATCTTGCTTACACAACTCAGGCCTACCCACTAGCATCGAGTCCCTGCAACCTCCACGGTGTGCTAGGGGCCCTCCCACACCAATCATGAATCAAAATGGCTTCTCACAGCAATGGTCACAGGTCAACCGGAAGCAAGTCTTCTGCTGATGTTCTTTCTCCGTAGGTGACCGGAGGTTTTGTTAAGAGGACAGTGCGAACTCACCAGAACAAGACAGTTGAATTACAGTTGCATGGGGTGAGAGTTTATTCTGGTCATCTAATTGAGTTAAGGGTGATAAGACCTACTGTGGAAGTTTCCTAAAATAAATACAAACTGCCAAAGAAAAAGCCTAATACTAGATATGTCGCACTTCTTTTCAGAATCTTGGCCAGTTGAGTTCAATAGATTCCCACAAGACCTTAAGTTTATGTATGCTATTTTAGTGTTCAAGTTGGTCAAAGTTGGTCAATATTAAAGTGTATATAGTGACTGAGATGAAATGCAAAACAGTACTGATAGGTATCCCAGAGCTAAGATGGACAGTGCTTGGATAGAGCTTGGAATCTCTGTGCTTGTTTTTGGAGACCTAAAATTTTACGTTCCTTCCAACAATTTGTTCCAACATTAATGACCTTTCATGTTTTAAAGATACTGCAAATTTTCAGTGTGTCTTAAATGGTAAAGAGAATAAACGTAATGAAAAGGAAGTTAGATATCTATTTGTTTAATTTTAGTTTTGAGGGGATAACGGTCTATGGAAGGAACTGATATTTTTCTTTATAAAGACTATAAAACCTATATTGGTGTGTAAATTTTGTCATCAACTAATGAAATAAAGTAAGTCCAGATCTTATTTTATTCTTTAAAACTCTGTGAGAGTCCTTATTTTAATGTTATATTGAGATGAGAAATGAAGAAGTGTGATAGAAATGAAAAAATGAAGAGGTGTGGTGGAAATTAGTTGATTTTGAGGTACCAAATTCCGTGTATCCTTTAATTGTCAATCACAGATTCCAACAGAAACCTAATGAAAACTTTAGGTTATGTCAGAGTAAATTGTATACATATTCCTTACTCTTAACCATTACACAACTACAGAATTACTTTTACAAATCCAAGGGTTCAGAGAATGTGCCCTCCCCCCCAAATGAAGGGCGCCCACAGACCTGCTAGAAAACTGAAAATCTGTGTAGTGATAGCCTATCTACTCATAGTAATAAACATGAAGTGTGCACAACACACACACACACACACACACACACACACACACACACACACACACTGGTAACATTAGAAGTATGTATTTGTCACAGGGTGGACCATGCAAAGGCATGGTGAACTCTGTTAACAAGAGGGCAGAGGCAGCTTTCAAAAAGAGGAGATGTTGGATGAAATCCTGCAGAATGAGCTCAGGGGTCAAGATGTCTCTCGGGACTTAAGTTTCTCGGTTTTCAAAGTTCAGGAGTAGAAGTTCTGTGAGGTTCTTCCCAGTCATGTTATGTTATGCTTCTCAGATGATCTCGTAAACCAATGTCCTTCAACCCACTGGCAACTTCTGGTCCCATTCTTTATCATTGTCTCCCTCCATTCTGTTCTTACTGTTCCCTCAAATATATACACTGTGATGAGAGAGAGAGTGAGTGAGAGAGAGAGAGAGAGAGAGAGAGAGAGAGAGAGAGAGAGAGAGAGAGAGAGAGAGAGAGAACCAGACACAGAGGGAGAGAGACAGAGAATATCTCACATTATTTTAAAGAAAGGGCAAGTCCATGATTTAAGACATCTCTTACACTATTAAAGATTCTGGAATTTAAAAATTATTTCTTTTTAAAAAACCAGTCTTATCTCTACTACATGTTTAAATATTTTGACAATAAGGCAGGGAGGTGTGTCATCCCTGCTGCTGACAGTATGGGCAGGGTCACTGAAGAGGGGCCATTGAGGAAAGGAACAATGAAAGCATTTCTCAGAAAACAACGTTTCTAACATTTCACTTGAGAGAATGTTTTGTTTTTGTTTAGGAATCATAGAAACTGCAAATGAGCAAGCTGTATTGGGTCATCTATCCAACTCTCCAGGGAGCTCGCGAGTTACAAGCAACAGATTCATTCAATTCTTTTCAGTTTCATACGGAGACTCCAATGGGGGGTTTTAACCACACTTTGGACAGTCATTCCATGTTCCAAGTCAGTGGTGCATGAATGTGGCAGTGACATTGAAATGACCAGAGTAAAGAACCTCATAAAAATATGCCCTTTCAGCAGAGGGGACAGGAAGCTCATTTTATGCGCAGATGTTAAAATTGATTGAGCTCAGGATCTCACAGGCAATGCTATGTATTCTCATGAGCTAAAATGAAGGGCTGAGTCCTTTTCATTTCTCTCCTAGTTTTCTAAACTCCTTAGCTTATTTCTAAAAGGTTTTAGGATTTTTTTTTTACATATTAAATATTGCTTTAAAATGCTTTAATCTTGCATTTTTTAAAAACAATGTAGATTAATTATTTAAAATATCTAGAGTAATAAATGTCCTAATTTTGAATAGTTTTGCAACAAACTTTCTCTCATAAAAAGAGTAATATATTTTTATCTCTATTGCCTGGCCTCAGTGGGTGAGGATGAGCTCAGTCCTGACCGGACTTGATGTGCTAGGGCGTGCTGGTAGTGGTGGGACTCCACGTTTCTGAGGAGAACGAGAGCAGGAGTGGGGGAAAAGGGGAGGAGGGAGAAATGGGAAAGAGAGGAAGGAGGTGGCTACAATTGAGATGTAGAGTGAATATATAAACTTTCAAAGAAAAAGATAAAGAAAAAGAAAACAACTCATGTGGCAAGATAGATGTTTTAGCTATAGGTTGGACATGCCTGAACTCTTTCATTTCTGTTGTGCATTTGCCATTAAAACATACTAAGGAATTGTCAGCACACTGAAGAATGTGTGTCAACAGGCTGCTCCATAGACAGCAGAGTGATTTTTATGGACTTAAGGTACAAAGGCAGCTTGTTTAGAGATAGATGGATATCACAGAGTGAAGGTTCCAGATCCCCACTGACTTAGTTCATATGTCTCCTGGGTTTTTGGGTTGATTGGTTGGTTTTTGGTAGTTATCTTTTTCTTTTCTTTTCTTTTTATTTTTTTTGCCTTAAGAATGATATAGAAATCTATATATCGTTTTTTTTTTGTGCTCCCATCCCTGAAATGACCATTTGAATGTTATGACCTTCATAAAATTAAGATATATATATATATATATATATATATATATATATATATATATATATATATATATTAAACCAGAAACTATGTAGCATCGAGCACATGATTCAGTATTAATTATAATAATGTTTTTGTGCATTTTCACTGTTTAAGATTTATTTCACTGCAGGTGTATGTTTAACATTTATCTTTGGCTATTATTTATAGTTCTTGATTTTTTTTTTTTTTCTCCTAATACAAATTATTTATTAAAATGGTTTTCAGAATCACATCTAACCCTGACCCATACTGATTTATGCTACCGTAGTTTTTGTTTCCAATATTATGATTTAGCATTGTAAATCCCAAACCTAGTAACTTGTTTGAGATTTCTGCACCCCATGTTTATTTCTCTGGAGCCCGAATCCCTAGATTTTTTACAACAATGAAACAAAAAATAACTCCAAGAAAGTTCTTGTGACTTAACATATCATATTATGTACTTCTAGCCACAGATTGAGACTGTAATATTTGTAATATTCTCAGAAGAAAATGAAGGGGGAAAATGGCTTGCGGCTCCTTTGGGATGGCTGCTATAATACAGGATGCCTATCTGTAGAAAGCATGACTCCCTTATTCTCTCTGAGTACAAAGGATTCTTTGTTCATTTTTGTTAATTTCTTTTTCAGCAATTTGAAAGGTTTCACAACAGTCTTTTACATCAGTTAGGGTACACTAAAAGGCTCTTACAGTTAGAACTGTGAAATTACATATTAATATGTAATGTACTTTCCAGTGTCCATTAGTACTTTTAAGTTTATGCCTAATCAAATATGGAAATATAGAATATAAAATCCTAACGGTATCAATATTCAATGACAATTTTAGACTGTTATGTTTGATTCTGATTTTTTCCTGTGAGCAGTAACATTTGTCCTATTTGAAATTTGGTCAATTCCGCATACAAGTTTTAATTGTAAGGCTGTGCTTTACCTGTAAGATACTTCCTCTGACTGTCCTTGTTATTATATGCTATTATATATAGGGTATAAAAGAATTAATGATGGCAGAAGCTTGTTTAGTAGGAGTGTTTTTCATAACTATTGGACCAATCTCCTAACTGCTACACATTTTATCTTGTACTACTTTGAGTTATTGTATTTTAAATAATCCCATTATGAACATGTTCATATAAATAAATGGCTTTTGAAAATGGAACATGTCTAGTCAAGGGTCTGGTCTTATAGAAGCAATGCAAAATAAATTATAACTGGGCCTATACAATCCTTGCATTTTATTAGAAAAGACTGACAAGTAAATCAATGAATGTAGTTCTTTTTTTTTTTTTCTAAATAACTTATTTGCATTGGTATCTTGTCTACATGTATGTCTGAGAGAGGGGAACTGTAGTTACAGTCAGTAACAATCCAGTGAGCTACCACGTGGGCACCAGGAATTGAACTCAGGACCTCTGGACGAGCAGCCAGTGCTCTTAACCACTGCACTGTCTCTCCAGCCCCGAATGCAGTACTTTAAATAACTCGGAGCTTCAATGGCTATGTTGTTGTTTTTCTTGTTCATTTGCTTTGTGCATGTTTAATTTACCTACGGAACAAAGAGGAAGAAGGTTGCCTGGGTTCCAAAATACTAGAACTACAGTTAAAATTTCAGCAGAATTCAAGTTCAAGAAATGGTGGAGGAAGGACAGCAGGCTACCAAGAAGAGACTTGATACCCTATGAGCATATCCAGGGGGAGGTAATCCCTCTCAGGCACAGTCATAGGGGAGGGGAGTATGGGGAAAATGGGGAGGGAGGGAATAATGGGAGGATACAAGGGATGGGATAACCATTGAGATGTAACAAGAATAAATTAATAAAAGAAAAAAAAAAAAAGAAATGGTGGAGGCACATTATTTCCTAAGAAGACAAGAGCTTGCATAAAATATTGACTGACTTAATATTCCAGGACAAAAAGCTACAAATAGATGAGAAAAAAATGCCTGCCAGGTGTTTCACTAACTATTTTATTTAAGCCCTTCAAATATTTTCTGTAATATATTATTAGCAATGTATTTTAAACATGCAAAAGTTAATGACACGTATGCCTTTTGGGAAACACACACACTGCATATACAGTAGAAACTGGATTTGGTCCACACAATCTGATCACAGAGACGAGTCACATCCACCACTTCATATAAATTATTCCACATGAGACTCAGAAACCTTCTTCGTTAAACTGCTCCCCCACAGAGAGTGGTTAAAAGGTTTTTAATGATGCACTCCTTACCTCTAGATATTTCTAGTCAGGAATATTACTAGGCATTATATATTTCAGCATGGAAAACAAATGAGCCTTAAGTGAAGAAAGAGGCTTTAACATGTAAAAGAAAAAGCTTAATAAGGCAGAATAGACTTGATTTGGCTTAGTTATAGATTGGTTATGGACATTTTACTCAATATCTTTATAAGAAATTCTCATAATTAAATATGTGACTATGGGATATTCAGTCTGGTAAGAATATTTGATTTCCATACTCATGCAGCTCTCAGAACTTGACCTCATAGTATGCTCTGATGGGACTATCACTAGATGGACCACCTGTACCCCTGGGTCTTCATAAGGCCCATCGCCCAAATCTTTAAGGTCTTGCCTCTAGTTGTAGCATCTTGTAGTTCCCTGACTCTAGATTAGCAGCATCCTTTATTGTCATTTTTCACTCCCCACAACCTTCTGCTAAATGTTATCATAAAATAATTGTCATCTTTATGGCCAGAAAGGAAGTAAAAATCTCTTAACAGGACAATGACAAGATACCAGGTAATAGTGAATGCTTCTGAATTAATTGAACAGTATGCACAATGAACAAAACAAAACAAAAAAATGATAGTTTTACACATATTGTGTGTGTGTGTATGTGTGTGTGTGTGTGTGTGTGTGTGTGTGTTCTCATGTGCTTGCTGTACCATCTGTGTGGAAGTTAGATGACTTATCACAGGAGCTGATTCTCTGTTTTCATCAAGTGGGTCCTAAGAACTAAACTCAAGTTACAAGAATGGTGACAAGAGCCTTTATCTGCTGATCCATTTTCCAGGACAGTGATTACATTTTTTACAGGAACACTACTAAAACTCATACTATATTCTATTTTTATTAATAAATTTAAGTTGACTAATTAAATAGCCTTACTGATCTATTAAGGAGAAACGTCATGTGGGCTCAATAGCTTTAAGACATGGTTTGTTGATTTTCTTTTTTTCTACTTAACTTGAAGCAGTCCTTTTACATACTAATTATTCAATTGAATACACTTCCTTCCTTTACCAGTGGGCAAGAATATTTGTAAATTATAACTTAAGTTTTGTTTAGAATAGCGAACAGTAGGAAACATTGTTTTTGTTTTGTTTTGTTATTTGTTTATTATAATTTGTTCACATTACATTTCGATTGTCTGATGCTCTTATTTTCCAGTTCCCACTCTCCTTCCCTCTTTGAAGAACAAGATTATTCAAACTATTAAAAAGATTCTGAAGTCATATTCAAGGGAATAGAAAATTATAAATGGGGTTGACAACTAAAGAGATAGCAATAGGTTATGATTTACTTAAATACTTAAAATATATCTAAAAATTTTAAAGACGATTAAGGAAAAGAAAAATCCATGAATACCATAGAAAAGCAGAAGCATGAGAACTGACAGTTATGAAAAAGCAAGCTAAGTTTTTGCCAGACTAATTTTTAATGAATTATAATTCATATATCTACTTAATATAGTTTCTGTATCTTCACTTTATGTCAAAATGTATTAATAGATTGCTACCACATTTTACTAAGGGGGATGCCTTTGAATGAATGAAATGTTATAAATGAACCTTTCTATACATATTTATATAAAATAATTTTATTACTCTTCTTTCTGTCCTGCTAATATTGACTGCTCTATGAATAATGATGTGGAATACATACGCATTTGTCTAATTTTTATCTAATTATTTAACTGACATTTATTGAGGTTTCTGTTTTGGCTAACAGTATTTAACTTTACTTTTTAATTAGAAGCATTTGGATGCATGTTATGGAGTACCTGTTACTTTTTGATGTAGTGCTTCGTAAAGCTGATGCTTTGTGATGAGGACATTTGAATGAAGCAATGCATGCTGGTTTATAGTTACCACTCTGTGACATAGACCACCAATGCTTAGTCTTACTGATTCTTACTGTGGAGTGCTGCGCCCTTTGTTCATGTGTGTCGTCATAAATGAAGTAATTTCTTTCTTTGAAGAGATGCTTGAGTCTTATTGTGCCTGCACACCACATTTTAAAAATCCATTTACCCACAGATGGCCACTTGAATTGCTGCCATATGTTGGCTATTATAAACACAGGAGTTCAAATATCTGATAAACATAACAGTTCAAATTCCTTTGCATGTAGCATCAGTGAGATTCTGGGATCACATAATCATTCCGCTATCTGTGTCTTAAGGTCTCTCCATATTATCTTTCATGATGCTGCATTAATCCACAGTGCAAAATAGCTTTTTATTCTCAGCCTCAACAACACTTTTTGCTTCGTCTCTTGGATGAAAGTCCTTCTAATGAGTGTGAACAATATTATGCTGCATCTATTCATCTTCCTGAGCCATATGTTCATACCATATGCAGTATTTTGGAGGACAAAATGTCTGTTCACTTCCCTATCTGTTCCTTTGATTTGTAGTTTCTTCACCAACAATCTAAGCTCCTTGTAGGTTTTGGTGATTAAAATTATCTCAGACTTATACTTTCCCAATATTTTGGTCTAATCCATAGACTTTCTTCTCCTTTCTGTTTAGTGCTTTGGTTTTTGGAAAGAACACTTCTTAGCTTAGTAAAATAACACTTATTTGCTTTTGTTTCCTATGCTTTAGCTGTCTTTGCTAATACATTATGATGGTGTGGGGTGGTACATGCCCATGGGGTGAGGATGTGTATGAGTGGGGGGTATGTGTGGGGTGGAGGATGTTACTTTGTGAATCTGATGGGCTTGCATTGAACCTGCACAGTGCATCTAATGATATAGCCTATTTTATAATACAGAATATGCCAATCCAAGAATATTGAAGGGTCTTATCATCTTCTGGTATTTTCTCCAAATTCTTTCCCAGTATCTTAAAGGTCACATTGCAGAAATTTTCACTTATTTTGGATACACTTATTTCTAATTTGTATGATATTGTGAAGGATACATTTTCCTGATTACTTTCTTTGGAAAAGTTTATTTTTATTATGGAGATCAAACAATGCCATGAAGGTGGATGCACGTTGCCCATTGCTCCTTGTTATTTCCTTATGAAGCTTTCTTGCGTTTACTTATTTTTCTTCAGTCTTCCTTATGGGAATGGATCACTTTTAATCTTAATGCTTCTCTCTCAATAGGTGACAACGAGATGACATAGAACATGCCTGCTTGTCCCACAGTCTATGAAACTAGTCTATAGAAAGTCAAAGGCTATCCGATTGGCTCTCCTTACCTGTCCTGCCCCCTAGTGCTAATCAAAGCCTCATGCCTTACAACCTGAAGGCAAGGGTAGGGGTTACTTCTTCATTCTTAATAAAAAAAAATATATCATTCCACACAATCTGTATTATCACTTGACTTTATTTTCAGAGAATCAAATTATAAGTGTTTTTGTAGCAGAAGACTTTAAGTAATCCTATTATTTCTTAATTCTCTGGTCTGAGAATTCAAGGGGATGCATTGATGTCTTAAGATGCTAGGTATATTATGTTCCTCTGTGAGAGCTATGAGGTTGAAAGTGAGTTTTGAGAGAAAATAGTAGTCTGCAAATGCCTTCCTTTTTCTTGGTCTTGCAAATGAGTCTGTTTAATAAGTGATTAAAACTTGTCTGGACAGCCAGCAAAGCTAGGACACATTTAGAGCCACTGCAAACAATACCTTCAAAGCTTTCTTCCAAGCAAGCATGGCCCAGGGGCTGCCTTTGATTGATCTAAGACCCTAAGAAGCTGTTTCAGCAGAAAACAAAGACTTATTTTGCTTCTTTCATAACGGACTTTGACATCTTGTGGTTTTATACAAAAAAATTAAATGAGAATGAATGGAGGTCCTGTAGTCGTTCCTTGCCTGGATAGTAGGCATGCTTTATCCGGAAGCAAAACAAACCACTTCACTTGCATGCCCTTACATGGTGCATTACTTATCAATAGCCATTGCACACACATGCACATTGCTTCAGTTCGGGAGAAAAAATGAGGGCAGTTAGAGTGCTCATATTTGGGGAGTAGAAAACTTATTCATAGGAAAAATGGAATCCAAACTATTCTCTAAACAAGCACCCAAACAGGTGTAAACAAATGTTATTTTGGAAATGCTTTTAATACTTTAGTGTTAATTTATGACTTGTTATAAAATGTTTCATGCATTTCATGTAAACTTATTTGTTGCCTTTGTTTAAGAAAAGGTCAAATTTTTGAAGTGTTCTGGGACTTTCGAGGAAGTTTTAGAGATATAAGCTAAACACTGAGGATGCCCTGCCTTACTGTGGTGCTGTCAGGGAACTGCTTCCCTCTGTGGTTTCTACTGGAACCAGTTGTATTTATTTGGCAGAAATAGCAAACCTATAAGATAAGCCATATTTTAGCACCATTTAAAAGAGAAAACCAAAAAAATAAATAAATAAAATAAAAATTAAAGAGAACCCCAAACAATAACTTTGAGCATTTTTCTTGTTTCACATCAAAAAGAATGGCCAGGATTGTGTCCTTCTCAGTTTTCTGACACCGTAAGAATAATCTTTAAGTGCCGTGCCACACTGCACCTCCATCGAGAACCCGTGCCATAGTTGTTCATCATGAGTCTTAGAAGAAGAGTTCTACATGTGAGAAGGAATACGTCTTTTTTAAGGATTAGAGCTGTCCAAGAGCAGCTTATTCTGCCCTATCTGATACAGATGCGGATAAAAACTGACTGACTAGAGTAGTCTGGCTCCAGATGTAGCAATGTTCTGTCTTTATAACTCTGTAAATTCATGCCAAACAATGCTCTTTAAAGTGATTAGAGGAGACTACCACACAGATTACAGGAAGTGATCAATTAGTGTCATCAATCACTTAATTATTGTAGGATTACATGCTTTCCTAGATATTTTTAAAGGAAATATGAAAACCCTGTGTGTGTGTGTATGTGTGTGTGTGTGTGTGTGTGTGTGTGTGTGTGTGTGTGTGTGTGTGTGTGTGTGTGTTAACAGAGATGGGGAAAGAGAGAAAGGAGGCATAGGCAGTTAATTGCTGGGTCTAGTTTGCATTTATTTTTGAAAAAGCCCTATGGAAAAAAAATCAAGAGACAATTGATGGACTATTGAGTCTCAACCTATGGGTCTCAATGCCTTTGGGTGTCACATATCAGATATTCTACATATCACATATTGACACTATAGTCCATAACAGTAGCAAAATTATAGTTATGAAGTATCAACAGAATATTTTTATTGCTGGGAGTCACCACAACATGAGGAACTATATTAAAGGGTTGCAGCATTATTAAGGTTAGAACCACTGTCACAGATTTAACAAAACTGTTGTGCAGAAATCATCTTTCCTTGAAAGGTAATATCTGAGCAGCATGTCCATAATTTATAAAAAGAAAGTCTGGAACATGCGTAGAGCCAGGCTCCCAGAATCACTCTAAATATATGCTAAGTGACTTCTTGCTAATCCTCAGAGATTCTATTGACACATTTGCAGTGAAATGAAAACCAACATTCCACCTTCTCATTCTTTGTGCGATATTCTTATGGGGAAGGTTGTTCTACCAGGTAGATCACTGGGATTTCACAGTTGGAAAAGCAACCCAGCTATCAGAGTATTTGCTTGAATGTAGTTGAGGTTCTGGTTGGTCAACAGACTTTGAGAAAATGGGAAAACATATCACTGTGGTTTTGCCAAACATGCAACTTACTCCTGGATGTGCTCAGTTGTGACATTTACTCAGTGACACTGGGTTCTTGTACAACAGAGGGGCTAGTTTTTTTTTTTTTTTAGTAAAATCAGTTAAGATGGTTAGTTTGATGACAGGGAGGAAGGGAGGGAGGAAAGGAGGGAGAGAAGGCGAGAGGGAGGAAGGGAGGGAGGGAATTCATATATATATTCACATGTATGTATTCACATATTTATATATCTTTCACTAACTTCTTTTTTGTGTTCCTTTCTTTTGATTAAACTTATCTTACTAAATAAAAATTCTCTTTGATTTATATTTTTGGAAAGAGTCATTATTTCCTACAACACGGGCTTAACTCCAAGGAACTCCCAGCTCATTAGCATGTAATGCCATTTCCCCTTAATAGCTATCATAGTTGCCAGCTGACTGTGAATGCCTTGATCATGATTGATTTCCTTGAATTCATGGTTTACTTAAAAACTCAGCTGCTGAGAAATACAGGCAGGAAGGCCTTGTCTACTGACTAGCATGAGGCAGGATGTGAGGAGGAATCTTTTCCCAGTCTTGAAGAACTCAGTTCCCCACAATACCAAATGTCAAATGATATCAGTGTTGAAGTTCAAAAAACAAAAGTTTGTACCCCAGCACTCAGGTAAGAATCCATATGTGCCTATACTGAAAATTAAAGCCTTGAAACAGTGAGCATGTATATACAAATATGTTTTGTGTGACAGGTGCTGTGATGGAAGCTATGGTGTGAGCACCAGTTATTGTGAGGGTAGTAGGCTTGAAGCAAAACAGTATTTCAGATGGGGTTGAATTCTGTTTTCACTGTAAAAAAAGATCTTATTTGTGCTTATTTGAATGTCAGTGGGTACTTACTAAAACACAACTGTGTAGGTCAGTAAGCCATTGGATTTCAGGTGCTGTAGATGACGTTTTAGAATCCGGAACTCTATTGATATAAACAATAGTTATTATGATTGTGCCCCTGCCTATGTACTCTCCACTGTTTTTTCTGTTTTTTCTGTTTTTTTTTTTTTTCTGCTGAGCCTTATCTTTGTACCACTTTCTCTCCCTTATTCTAAAATTGAGAACAGACTCCATACGGCTATGAGTACAATAGGAGAAAAAAAAATGCCTCAGTTGTAGCCTACTATAAATTTCAGGCTCCAATTCAGCAGAATTTGAAGAAACACTAACAATGTCCCTTGATGATGCTAAGAGTGGGGCTGGTGAGACATTTCTATTAGAAAAGTGCTAGCAGAGAAACTGTGAGACTGTGAGTGTGGTACTGTGCATGTAATGCTGCCTTGGGAAGGCAGTAACAGGTGGCCCCCCTGGAACTAGTTGACCTGCCGTTGGAGCCTAAATAATGAGCTTCTGGCCAATGAGAGACCCTGTTTCACAAAGCAAGGTGATGTTTCTAAAGGGTGCCCTCCTGACCTGTGCATGCACATACGTGCAGTCATAGAAGCATGAACACACATGCACACACACACACGCAGAGAGACAGAGTTATAATGTCCATAAACTTTTTCTGGCCACAAACATCTATTCAGTCCAATAGTGTACCAATAACAGATCAAAGAAATAATCCCATTTAAGTCTATCTTGATGAAACAATATTTCTTTAGAGTAACTAGACAATGGGTAAAGAATCATTACAGGAACATGGGCAACTAACTCATAAGCAGCTATACTATTGAAGAAAATGTTCCTTAGCAACAGCCGTAATTCAGAAGTGCATACTAGATGCTAAACATTATCCTAGGAAATTACTTCTGGTATTTGTTACTGGCAGCTACAGGTGAGTTAAGCAGTCCTGGTTTCTATATTAGTCCTATATATAGTCCATATATATAGTCTATAGTTCTATATATAGTCCATTGTAATTATATAATGGGCATTTAGAGTTGAAAAGAAACATCGGTTTAGCAAGTGGTAGACATGAAATTCCACAAAGGCTTACTTTGGGTTTTATGCTACACTCTACTTGTACAGAAGCAGAAGGGGCTGCCTCTTCTGCACTCCTCACTGATTATTTCGGTGAACAAAAACCCAGAACAGACATATTGAGTCTGTTCTATAACAAGGCAGATGTGTTTAGTAACTTAATGTGAATTTGGGGGAGAAGTCTATAAGCCTAGTAGAGAATAACAAATGACCACATTTCAAAAGCCAAACAGAAAATAGAGTTGCAGAAGGGAGAACTTTATAGATTCTCTTATAAGAATATTTATGATGGAAAGGGTTAGGGCTGAAAAACAAGACAAAACCTCCAAAACATTGGTCAGATGTGCTTTTAACTATAATAAAATTTAGTCCGCAGCCAAATTTCCCACTGTCCCTGCCTACTGTTTATCCAGTTCTATCTGTGACTATCCTACTTACATGGGACAGCAGTGTGTCATGGAAAGATTTTGCGAAGAGGGGTGGGAATTTGACTTTAGTAGGTAGGAACCAGAAAGGATTCACATGCTTTTGAGTAAGCAGTGAATTTAAACATGCCCTTTAAGCTGTGTCACTTGGTATCATGTCTAGGCTTAATCTATGTCGGTGTGTTATGTACCCGTGTGTCCCATTTCTTCAGAGCTTTGTTCCAAGGCTTTTGTCTTCTAAAAACCTTGCTGTTCATTATGTATACTATATAACTGAGAAGAAATAGCAGTAGAGTAGGTATGATGCAACATGCTCTTTACAACAAATATCATATATATATATATAATATGCATAAAGCAAAATAGCACTGTGACAAGGTTTTACCCTTAAGCAATAGTGAATCTGTGGAGATTTATTTCTAGGGAAAATACCCTTTTTCCCATTTTTGCTATGGATGCACATCGAATTCCTTTATACCATCGCAAGTAGCCCATGCCCCAAGAGTTTAGACCGATCATTCACGCCTGTTTGTATTTTACTTATTTGATCATTTTTGTTTGTAATTCCAAATAACCCACATATAATTTTCTGGCTATGCAATAATCACTACTTGTCTTACTGAAGTCCTACTTTTTCTGAAAAGCTAAGTTAAATTCAATTTTTTAAAGTTTCTAACTTTATTTAACTGCCAAACTCATAATTTTATAAAGCAGTCACCTGCTGCATTTGGACTATAGACATTCCAGATTCTTGAGTGGCCTAAGAGACGCCATATAGAAGACTATAGATGGTTTATTTCCAATTGTCCATTGGAACAGGCATCCATTCGGAAACACAGCTACTAAAATATTGAACACTTTTGTGATGATACATGACTCTTTTAATTGAAAATAGATATTCTTTCATACAATACATCCTGACTACAATAGTTGAATAACTAAGCAAGATCTGGCAGTAACTCTACTTGTAACTTGAAGGTGACAGTACAGTGAACCTAAGTTTATATCTTGGAATATCTGCAACACTGTAGTATAGTGCAGCAAACTCAGGTCTATTAACAATATGTAGGCATTGCTGTAACCCTGATGTGGAGGAATAGTGCAGGAAATGTTCTTATAATAAGTTTAAACACTTAAAAAAAACTTTAAGGGCTAAGTTTATCAGAAGTTGGCAAAATTTCTTTAATTCTATCAGAATGGAGAGTGTTGAGGTACTACTGAGAGAAATTCTTCATCATTTATCCCATTGTTGGAACTAACTGTAAACATCAGAGTAACGACATGCAGCTTTAGTTATCTTTATGATAGTGTTTTCATTTTTATTTGAAATTATCATGCACTTATAAAATATATCTTAGTAATATCCACTCTACTCTTCCCTCCAGTTCTCAAACTCCTATAGAAACTAAAGAACTTGTTGACTATCATGAAATGAAATTAAACACCAATTTATGCATAGCTGAGATGTGAAAAATCAACCACAAATATTATTAGAATTAGTTGGCCACATTTTATTTGACCCAAGTGTTATTTTGCCACATGACATATTTAGCGTTTGCATTTTTGCATTTTCTGGTACACTATGTATTCTTAGGAGTAAAACTCATATCTGATTACCTCTGCCCAGGCTATGAGAGTTCCTGACGTGGAAGTTACAGTATACATGGGGATCATGCATATCAAGGCATTGGGAAGAAGAACTGATGTATTTCTTAAGACAGTTAAGAGAGTCCACCTTTTGTGAAAGAGTTTGGACTAGAAACTTTGGGAAATAAATACAAATGGAAAATTAAAGCACAAGGGATGTGGTGGGACTTGAAACATGATGTTACTTCTTTCCTTTCTATTCTGCAATAGCAGCACAGTCAACCATTAAAACACAACACCGTCTAAAATGGTATGTAAAACACAAATGAATGTGGAATATGCCATGCATAACTTCAGGCTTAGCAATTTGAAAATGCTGGTTAAATGCTCATCTGTTCTGAAGAATCCACATTTTTTTTTCCTTTACCGCGAAGGTAAAAGCAAGAGAACTAGATGTTCTTGTCTGTACCAATTTCTATTCTCAGATATTTTCTTTTCCATGCTTATTTCTAAGATGTTTCACATAGAGCTGTGCAAGGTGCATTAAAACTTTGAATAAAATAATATTGTGATATTCATTTACATGTTATATATGATGAGAAAATGTTTCTAAGTATATATTTATGTGTTACAAGTTCATAATATTGGGATCACATGGATATCATTTGGAAATTGTGACTCTGAAGGGTGTAAGGAAAATGTTTGTATATATTTGGTTTTTCACATTTATCAAGGTATACCAATGGACACTTTAAAACTGTATCTGTTGAGAGGTTAGTTGTTGGAATTTAAAAGAATAATTTTTTTAACTCAACTTAGTTTTTTAAGATAAAATGTAAAAGACTGACCACAATATCTGGATCATAAAAAGAACTCAGCAAATGTTGATGTGTCATTCGTAAATAGTTGCTCAAACCTTAGAATGTAACATTCTTAAAGTCATATTTTCAGAAGGTGTGAAATCATGTCTATGATAAAATTAAAAATAACAGAAAAATGACAAGACATTTCAAATAAGAGGGTTGTGAAATGAAAATTAATAAACCAGAAAAGCCATTCATCTAAAGAAGCCCATAATAAACAGAGCAAGACACTTGAAAAAAAACGTTTGTGGAAAGGAATATTAGAGATCAAAAATGGGGTCCTGACCATGTGCTAACATTGTTTTACTGAAAGGAAAGTTTTAAGGAAACTTAAAGTTTATTAATTTTATCAATTTTGATACATGAAGAAAACTCATAATATGAATACTTTACAAATGGAATATAAGAAAGCACTAAAAATAAAAATAGTGAATTTACAATTGATTTCTAAATCAAAGTGCAATAATGGGTTTAGTCAGGTAATGAAAAGTTATTGTTTTTCATTTTAAAGTCAGCAAAGGCAAGATAAATGCATGGAAAAGAAGAAGAAATGGTTGAAGCATAAACAAAAGGTAAAATAATTGATCAATTAATATCCCAGGGGGATTAGGATAAAGTTAATTTAGTCTCAAACTGTAGATTAACATTAAGGAAAAGGAGAAGATCTTTCTATACTTAAGAATATGGAGGTATGTGTGTGGTGAAAAAAAAAAAGAAAGAATAAAGCTCATAGCTTATGGATGAAGAATCATAGACCAGATAAGCTAAGTCTGTTCATTAAGACCTGGGCTATAATGAGGCAGAGAAAACTGCAGTGCTGCAGTCTTTGGTCAAAGCACTAACCTAAGTCTTCACAGAGGTCCATGAGGACACAGAAGCTGTACTGGCATGCAGCAGACATAGATGCTCTTCCAGTGTTATTTCTGTTGCTGTCATAAATACCCTGACAAATCCACTTAGTAGAGGAAGGAAAGGGTTTATTTCAACTCACAACTGCAGGACACAGTCCATCACCTGAGGGGAAAAAAAAACCCCAAAAGAAATCCAGCCAGTCATTTTACACCATAGTTAAGAGCAGAGAGAAAGAGATTAATACATGCTCGCTAGCTTGTGTGTTTACACTAAGGTCAATTTCTCCACCCTTACACAGGTTAGGACCTCTGCTTAGGGAGTGGTACTATCTTCAGTGAGTGAGATCATTCTACATCAATGGAGCTAATGAAGATAATCCTCCATAGGCCAACTCAATGTAGACAATCTGTCACTGCCATGCTTCCCAGGTGTCAGGTTGACGATTAAGCTACTGAAAATTAAGGTTCTGAAAAATCAGTGGTGAAAAGGACAGTGTGTGAAGTGGGCTACCAAACAAAAAAGACCTTCCTAAGTGTCAGCTCACTGTATATGTATACAGGCCAATCAAATAAGATTTTTCTGCTGTATAACTGACTATAAACTGTAAGAGTTAATCAACATAAAATCTGTTGGAGCCTGATTCAGTGATGCTTGACCTAATGCAGGAAAGAGGGATGGAAAGAGTTAATTCTGTGTTTAAGCATGAGGAAGCTGAGGTTCACAAATACCCAATGTGAAATCCAACTTTTGTAAATGCTGAGGCTTGCTGGACTTCAGTCAAGTCCTGACACATACATGTAGAACAATTCTAATTCTGTTCGGTTGCTCATTTCTTCCCTTTATTATGCAGTGCTGACAGAGCAGCCACATTTCCCAAGAGTTCCCGTACCCTCAGTGCACATGTTTTCCCACTTGTGAGTTTTCAAAATTGAAAATTTAGGATTCAGCCATTGTTTTCTTTTCACAATGTGACTAACTCTAACAATGGCCAAGACTGGAATTGGTCTTCGAGACAATGAGTCAAGTATATCTGCCTCATTCTCTTGTCCACATCAAATTTCTCAGTGACATGAAGAACTTCCCTGCAAACTAATCTCCTGGAGTTCAAGAATCAGTTGAGGATGTGTATCTTTGAATACAAGTCTACTCATTCCATTAGTTTATTCCTGATCCACAAAAACGTCTTTTCTTTTAGAGGGAAATGCATTGTGCTGCCTTCAGCAGAGGCAAATGTGTGCATTTGTAAATTTTGTTTTACAGAGTAGCTTCCTTGTCAGAAGAAAAAAATAATCCTTATCTCACTGTAGTAAATATGCTTTCTGGTCTCCTTTGTTCCTTGTATACAGAGGCATTTTATTTCTGGTACATCTGGGGATCAGTCAGACAGGTCTCTGATCTCTCTATAGAATGTCATCTGGAGTTCTGGATATAAAATGCTGAGACATGTTAACAACCACTACATTACTCTTTTGTAGAAAAGTACAGCAGATAGAATGGGTAAGGGACTAGAGGGAAATAAAAGAAATTAAAGGAAAAGGAATGCAGACCAGATGTGGAACGTCAAGTTTCCAATCTGAGAATAATAAATGTGGGCACTCGGTGGCCAGATGAGGTTAAAATGCATAGATATCAATTTAATTTAATAAACAATTTGATGTTCTTCGAGTTAAAAGCCAAGAGGACAAGTAATGATATAAGAAATATCATTTTGTTTTCCTTCTATACCTCTGTTCCTCATTTTTACTTTCTCAAGTCTGTGAATCCCTGTTTTCTGTCAGAATCTATGAAGGAGATCTAGGAATCTCTCTTAAAAGGAGGTTAATTATCTTTGTTGCAGTGACAATTTCCTACTCGCCATCTAATTCCACCATTTACAGTTATGGATTTCACCAGCTGAATTTGGGAGATACAGTATTTATTATCTTGCATGGGGGCATGGGAGAAATCAAGAAGAGAGAAAACAGAGATAGAACAGAAGAGATATCCGGGACATTGCAAGGTGCAAGCAAGACCCTTCTTCAAGAAAGGACCTTCCCAAGTCATTGAAAATGGTTTCATAGGCCACTGCTGAGAGGATTTTAATTTTTATTGAGGGTATTCATCTGGGGATAGGACTAAGACACAGGTAGCTTTCTCAGCTAATGGATTATGCCTTTTAGCATCAAGATTATATATCACAGTACAGAGGACACCAAAGGCTAAGCTCAGATTTATTGTGGTTTAATATCCTCTGACAAATATTTAGGATTTGAAGGGTTGGTTTTTGTTTGAGTTTTGTTTGTTTTGTTTGTTTGCTTTTGCTTGTTTGATCAATGGGACTTCCCTTGACTGTCTCATAATATCTGATTTGAAACACATTCTACTTACTTCTGAATTCCCTTCTAGTATTATAGGCTGTAATTTTTCTTCTTTTTTGGTGCACATGGGTGTATAGTGTTGTGCGGTTCTCTGTGTGTGAGTGTGGGTCTATCATGATACCTATGACACGTGGAAGTGCTAGCAGTTCTCCCCTTGCACATCACTTGAGAGAGGGTCATGTTGTTCACCACTCGTAGGCCAGGTGCCATAGCTGCTGTGTGCACCTCTGTATTTCTACTCTCTACTAAATACGTTTTAATGAGGTTAGTGGAGCATTTTGTGTTTCAAAGCATTTCGTCATTTTATCCACTAGACTCCACTAATTCTCTCAGACAAACAAATAAACCTTGAGTCTTTTGTCTCTGTTGTCTTTTCTCCTAAACTCTACAGATACTCCCCCCCACACACACACAAAGAATGAGATATTATAATTGATATTATTAATTATACCACTTCCGTGTTTATTTTGTATCTTTCCCTTGCTATGTTCACAATTTATTTCACTGTACCTTTAACTTCATTTTAATTAATTTTTATTAATTTACTCAGATTATATCTCAATTGTTATCCCTTCACTTGTGTCCTCCCATTCCTCCCTGCCACCTCTTTCACCCTATTACCCTCCCCTGGATTTGTGACAGAAGGGGACCTCCTCCCCCACCATATGGTCACAGCCTATCAGGTCTCATCTTGGTAGCCTGCTTATCCTTTCTCTGAATGCCACCAGGACATAACCTTTAACTTCCTAGAGCTTTTCTGTTATTTCTTACTTCAGCTTCTGTCACAGGGTTTACCAGGACATTTGCTTCCTTCCCATGATTCCACAGCAAAGTGAGTCATCACATTCCACTTATGTAGGGCTTTCCACATTTTTAAAAATTTCTCTGTTGGCTATTTTATCAGAAATAAAGACTACTTTGTATCAAAGCCAACAAAATGTAACCTTCTAAAATAAGCAGGCTTGTTAATTTATATTATCCAAACATATCTTGATGCCTGTGTCAATGTATTGTGTGATTCTCTTTGTTTGGCATATGTCCCAAATCTCTCATGAATAAAACCTTCCAGAGCTTTTAAAAAAGAATCATTGTATCTGTCCCTTTCTCTACTCCTTTCTCCTCACTCTTCTCTTCTTCCTTCTCTCTTTAATGTATGTGTTCTTGGATGGTGTGTGTGTGTGTGTGTGTGTGTGTGTGTGTGTGTGTGTGTCTTACATTTATTGATATATCTATGGATATCCAAATATCCATACATTTACATCCCATACACAGGTACACACACACACACACACACACACACACACACACACACACACACACACACACACACACACACACACACACACACACATTTTTTACATTTACTCTTAGATAGTTCAGACAGCCAAGGCAAGAATATACATGTCCTGGAGGAAAGATTTCATTCTTTATGTGGTATACTCTCCATATATTCAATGTAAGGCTTCAGAAAAGTTATGTCTTGAATAAGATATTATTGAGCTACATTTATATTGTAAGCATTAGTACTGAGCTAAGTTCGAAAGGAGTAACAAAGTGTGAAATAGAGTTGTTAAGTATTTACTAGCTCACCACAGAAAGTAATTCAGTCTGAGTATCCATCCTCAGAGGTCATATTTAGGAACTATTTGCTCCATTTGTGGGATGCATTCATTATTTTTACAGCTGGAGAACCTTAAAAAAAAAGTTCTAGTTTGAAAGGCCACCTTTTCCACAGACCGATGCCAAGTTAAAATAAATTCTATGAAAAATATTTTACAGATGATAACAAACAGAAAATGTCATTTTCTTCATCCTCCTGAATTTATTTTCTTTGCACTGATCTTTTCTTCTAGACAAATGTCATGTGGCTCATTCTTCTTACATGCCCATGTTCTTAGGCCACAGACTCCAGGGTAAAAAAAAATCACAAATCCTTTACTACAAGGAAGTCCCTTTCCATTCTTACCCACATCCTAATTGGGTACCTTTTCTCCTTGACTCTTATGTAGCCACATGATATGAATGACCACAATTTTTACCGAAAAGCATTCTCTCAGGTCAAGAAAGATAAATGGCAGCAACTGAACCTAAAGACATTCTTGTATGTTGACATTGCACAGTTTGTCTAAACTGCCCTTTTTCAGATTGTCATTCTTTCAGACACATTGGTAAATTGTCTTCCACAATACAATGGTAAACACGGATAAAATTCTGGGAGTGAACCTACTACTCAGCATTTTAAGGTTCTGGAAGGTGATTAATGAAGGAAACATTTTGAGGTATTTTTTAAGTCTGGGATTATTTGCCTTATACAACTTCCTTCTTTTTCATGTAAATGGAAAATAGATTAACATTATAGAATATTAAAGATTTATGCAAAATATGTAACTTTAGATGACAGTGACAGGAAAGGGTAGATGAAAATGACACTGGGTGATCTCCTCCACTTCTCTTGGGGGTTCTATGTAAATAAAGCACATAAGAAGAAGCCAAGTGACGAGCAGACTGTCATACACAGGGCCTGTCAGCCCATGCGAGTGCTACAATGCTCAACGAAGTCAAACAAATACAGAGAACTGTGCTTAAAATTTCACATTGAATTATACCTATATCATCCATTAGAGTAAATGGACATTAAGTCGGATAATTTCCAAGGAAATGCCTTGAGATACTACTTGGCATACATACAGGATTTGGAGACAAGTGAAAATAATGCAGACAGAGATGCTCTATTCAAGATCACATCTCGCACGTGATTCAGTTGATAAAGAGATGCCAGCATGAAGCCCAGTTAAAAGTAGAAGAGATACAAAAGATTAAGTGATAGAAAGTGGTGCCTGCTTCTCTGAGGGCGTTCCCTACCAGAGGCAACAGAGGAAGGTATATATGAGGCAGAGAGATTTAGCTAAAAAGTTGGTGTATTTTAGAGCAAGGTCTTGAGCAGAGAGAAATCTGGTGAGTCAGAAGACATCTTTGCCACTATGCCTGAAAACCTGGACATGCAGTGAGAGCCGAGAAATATCACAAGAGCTGCACTGCAAGAAAGTTCTGTATTCTCGTGTCTTATGTTGAGTACACTACAGTGTGATTCTACCAAGGAATCAGGATCAGTGAGGTTTAACAAGGGCTGAATAATAATTACTTTTAAAAGATTAACTTGGTGTTTATGTTATTAAATATTTTCATCATTTTATGTGACTTCTTGACAATTTCATATAAAAAGGTCATGGATTTGACAGAAAGACAACAGAGTGTTTATATGAATAATAAGACAAAGGGTTGCGGTGTGGCATGAAACCATCTGGAAGCTTCTGTGACATCCTAGGTAAGAGCCAGGAGTGACTTTTAATGTAACACTAAGAGTAAATCAGATTCAGGATGTTCTTTGAAGGCCCATGGTAGATATACGTATGATAAGAGGGCAACTCATGCCAAAGATGAGACAGAATGACTGTGTAAGCGGAACAGCTTCCGCATGGACAAAACTGATAGGAACAGCTTTGCGGAAGCATGTGTGAGAATACATTCCTTATGAAAAATTATTTTGAGAGGCTCATTTAGCTCCCCAAACCAAATATGTCTACCCAGAACAGGAGATGGTTTTTAGATCACTGATAAAATTGATAACAGTCATTGTGTTTCTTATATTACCTGTGCACACTAACTATTAAAAGAAAAAAAAATGTCAACATATAAGAAAATGACCTTATTTATGTCTTCCTTTGAGTACTCTATGTTCACATCCATAGACAATGTTTAATATTGTTTTTCTAAATGGTTAAAACTTTGAATTCTGTATATACTTTGACTATTAATTCTCTATCAGATGTATTGCAGCAAAATTTCTCTCCCACTCTGTGGATGTCCTCTTTGATTGATGGATTTTTTCCCCTGAGTTACACAGAAGTAATTGTGGGTCTTCATTCCAGGGCAGCTAAGATACTACTCAGAAAATATTTTCTTATACCTTTATCTTGTAAGGTACTTCTTACTGTTTCTCCCAAAAGTCTTATGGGTTCAAATTTTACATTGAGATCCTTGATTCATTTGGAATTAATTTGTATGCAGAGTGATAGACACAGGTCTATTCGTATCTATCTGTATGAAGACATTCAGTTTCCCCAGGAAACTGGGAACACTTGCTAAAGTTTCTCTTTTTGCCAGTGTATATTTTTGGCATCTTTGTCAAATACCAGTTAGCTTTTGAGTCTTGTCTTTCTTCCATTGGTCTAAATGTCTGTCTGTTTGTTTGTTTTTTTCTTTTTGAAATATTTTTATTAAATAAACTTCATTTAGTAAAATAAATAAATGTATTAAGTATAGCAATTTATCATTTGATTTTTTTATTCTAAATGTCTGTTTAACAGTGGTTCTCAACCTTCCTAATGCTATGACCTTTTAATACAGTTCCTCATGTTGTTGCGACCCCCAACTATAAAATTATTTTTGTTGCTATTTCATAACTGTAATTTGTCTACTGTTATGAACCATAATGTAACTATCTGATTGTAGAATATCTACTAAGTGACCCTGTAATGAGTCATTTAGCCCCCAAAAAAGGTAATAACTTAAAGGTTAAAAATGCTAAACAGACTCAGTAGGCTATATTTATACTTTTATTTGTACATGTAACAATAATGGCTGAAGATAAAGATGCCACGAATTGAGTTTCGGAAGGTGGTTGTAAAGTGTAGGAGGGAAGAGAGGGTGAGGAAAATTATGCAAGTATACTTTAATTATTTTTTTTAAATGTGAATAAGAGGGTATCCCTGGTATATGCAAAAAGAAAACACCAAAAGGCCAAATCATATAATCATAAATTGTACCAAAAAACGATGGCTTTTAAAGTTAGGAGTACAAATGGCTAAGAAATATTTTTAAATGTTCAACACATTTAGCTATGAGGAAAATACAAATTAGAACTGCTTATAAATCTACTATCATCCCAAGTAGAATAACTATCACCAAAAAGAAACAACAAAAATAAAATGAATGGGAAAAATATCCACAGAGATGTAGGAAATTAGAAACTTTTATAAAGTTTTGGTGGAAATGCAACTGGAACACTACTATAAAAATTAGTACAGAAGCAGGGAGTGATGGTGCATGCCTCAAATCCCAGAACTTAGGGCAACAGAGGCAGATGAGTCTCTGAGTTTGAGGCCAGCTTGGTCTACAAAGTGAGTCCAGGACAGCCAAGGCTAAACAGAGAAACCCTGTCTTAAAAAATCCCATAAGAAAAGACAATTAGTATAGAGGTTCCATTGAGGAAACCTAAAAATATGACTATTTTGTGACCAAGCTACTCAACTCTTGGGTACATATACCTTTTAGGTTCTAAGCCAGCACAACACAGCACATGAAAGTTTATTGCTGTGCTAGTCAAAGTGGCCAAGCTACAGAGCAAACGTGGAGGCCCAACAACAGATGAGTGGATAAATGTGTAACATATACCCAATTGAATTTTCTTCAGTCAAAGAGAAAAAGAAATTAAAACATTCTGTTTCGTTTTAAAAAATGGTTGGAATTAGAGATCATCATGTTTAGCAAAATAAGCCAGACTCAGAAATACAAAACTGCATGTTTTCTGTCATATGAGGATTCTGAATTTAAAAGTGTGTGTGTGTGTGTGTGTGTGTGTGTGTGTGTGTGTGTGTGTGTGTGTGTGTTGAATGTAGAAAGGTGAGTACAAGAGGGAAGAAAGGAGGTGAGAGAAAACAGAATGAGGTAATGGACTCCATGAGAGAAGGTTATAAACAGGAACAAAGCACAATGGATATAGTTATTAAAATGACATAAGGAAACCTCTTAGTTTGTGTGCTAACCTAAAAAACTAATTAAAAATAAAAATATTAAAAATAAGTCCTTCACATGTGTGTTCTTTCTGCTGTGGGTGTTTTTCCTGTACTAAGCTTACTTTTAAGTCATGCTTTCATTTCATGGAAATTACAAGTTAGGAAGTAGCTGATATCCAGTAATATGAGAAATATTGAATCAATAAATCTCCAAAATATAATAGTGAGATGAATGTAAAAGCCTCACATGTGTTTAATAATTAAGGTATTCAGACAGAAATCCATCATGAAATAAAGAAAAATGATAACACAAGATGGATTGTAGATAAACCTAAGTGACTTAGCTCACTAGCATCCACAATTAATGACGTGCCATTGATAAAGAGCAAGGATTTGTTCCAAATGATGTTTGAGGCCTTCCAGATAAAGAAAAGTGTACCTCTAGTGTAGCATGTGCATATATGAGAAAAACGGAGAAATGATGAAACTCTCCACTTCAAAGGCCACTTTCAGGACAGAATAGTGAAATCTGTCACTGTGAAAATGGTAGTTATTATTAACATTAGTGGTTATGTAAATGGAGGGCAGGGCTCCTAAATATCAGTGAGGTTCCTCACAATAAGTTTTTTATGTATCGTGGAAGAAAACCATGTAACGGAGTTCACACAGCAAGTCACATGCGCAGGAAATGAATACTCTTAGAACTCCCCTGTCCTGATGATAACTCAAAGTTACACTGCCTCATGGGAGCTATGTCAATGGCATTAGGTTTTGAGGCCTTTGGAATTGTTCTGCTCTTCCCCTAGTTCTGACCAGATATTGCACAAAATTCCCTGTCTCCTGAGTTATTATATTGACTTCTAATACACACACACACACACACACACACACACACACACATATATATATATATATATATAGCCATTTTGCAGATTCTATTCAACATACTGGCTTCTATTATTGCTTTCTAAATTTTTGTTAAAGACACAAAGATTATATAAACATTGAAATTGCTGACTTACTAAAAGATATTATAAAGTATGTTATCTCAGTTATGGCTTCTATTGCTGTAATAAAGCACCATGATCAATAGTGGAAGAAAGGATGCTTGTCAGCTTAGATCTCCACACCGTCTGCATCACTGACAGAAGTCAGGGCGGGGACTCAAACAGAGTAGGAACCTGGAAGCAGGAACTGGAGCAGAGGTCATGCCTACACCAGTCTTTTTGGAAGGATTTTTTTTCAGTTGAATCCCTCTTCCCAAATGACTCTAGCTTATATCAAGTTGACCAAAAACAAATAAACAAAAACAACAACAACAAAAAGCTGGAACAGATATGAAAATTATTTTTTCACAAATCTACTTTGACAAAAATGGGTGATAATTTTATATTCTAAGTTGTATAAAGACACTTGTTCACTGTGTTTCACACCACATTAGACACATAAAATACTTTTAACTTTCCCCACCTCTGAAAAGTAATCCACTGATGATTTACTGAGAACTGGAGGGCTGCTGGGAGGAGTTGGGTAGGGTGCAAATATTCATTTTCATTTGACAAATTAGAATATCTTCAAAAGGAGAGGTATGTAAAGTCTTTCCATCTCCAAACCTATCTGGAGAGGATGTGCTATACTGGCTGGAGTTACGTGTACCCAAGCACAGTTGGACTTATTTAAAGCCTGTACTTTAGCAAGACGGTAGAATATTAGATGTCAGGAAGTGAAGCCCAAACATTCTTCCATATACACTTACTATGAGCTGGCAGATTACTCCATCAGGGAGCACAGTATGAAAGCAAACAGTGTCTCTCTAGCAGATGGACTAAGCATCACCATTGCTCTCTAGTTCTGTAGAAAGCAGGGAATCAACGGTTACTGTAAAAGAAGCCCGATGATTACAATTAGTTAAAAATTTACTGGATGAATTTTAAAATTCAAAAATAGTTTCATTCTGCAGAATGAATAAAAGCTGGTGTTGTTTCTCAAGATGGAAAAAGAAAAGAAGCAGAAGAGGAAAAGGGATGATAGAGGCTGGATGGGGATTAGAGAAATATCACAGAAGTCACACATGTGTGTGTCCATACATTTAATAATATATTTCTGATCCTTTATTGTGAGACTCCTGAATACAATTTCAATATCCCCTTGTTCTATGAGATATCATGAGACTCTGAAATATGATGCCTTTCAGGAAACTTCTGCTGCATTCCTTTCCGAAAAATATTGAAGTTTTTAACAAATTTGTTACTAGACACTTAACTTGAAAAGCCCAATTTGTTTTTAAAAGTTCACTGGATGTTTTGGACCCTTAGGAAACAAATGTCATGGGCCCAGGGCTAAAATCTTTACCACAAAGAAGCTATTTGGTTCACTGGCTGCTTGCCGTCTTTCACCACAGTCTCGGTATGTGTGTCTGCATGTGTGCGTGCATGTGTGCGTATGAGTGCTCACACAGAGCCCACGGGTGATGTAATACTCGCCTTCCTTTGTGTCTCAACTGACTGGAAAGCGGCCAGATGAGTACTCTGCCATCATTTTTCTGTGGTTTTTCTCTACAGCCTGCTACCAGAGACTCATGCAATCCCTCTTCACTCTAAACCAAGCACTCTAGGCAGGACTCTTCTTTAATTAAATATAATATTCAGTCACCTGAAAACCTTTATACAGAACATCCCCATTCATTGGGTGACAGTAAAAAGGATGTCTTTGGTAAACGTAAGCCATTAGAAAGATTTGTAGGCCATTCATTACTTCTCTGGTGGCAGCCACCCTCCCTTCTTGGGTAGAATGGACATTTGGTGCTCCCTCAGAAGTGGATTTCCATGCAAGAGCGATCAAAGCCAATGTTCATTGTTGCTCCTCCCAGTTCATGAACTAAGGCCTTTTGGAATTGACTAAAGCCTTATGTTATTGCTGCTCTCATGTGTTACATGAGTAAACAAATCTTCAGGATAGCATTTCTCACTTCTTATCTTTGCCCTGTCTTGAAGGTAGTGAGATTTGAGAGGTCTTTTAACATTAAGTCCTGTATTCCCATGTTGAATTCTATATTGAATTGGAATCTATTTCTCTCTAAACCTCCTTGTCCAGACCCACTTAAGCTGTCACCCTATCCTTATTTCACCAAGCCTGGCATTTCCCTTAAGTGAGTGTTTATTGAAATCTATCTAGATGCTTGACCATGACCCTTCATCTTGCTCCATGAACCATTTCTTCCGGACTTCTCTCATTTAGATGGTAGTCTTCATAATAGTTGGAGGTCTCATGTGACTGATAATTCTTCTGAGGTTTTGGTTTGCTTCCCTAGCTGTTCTGCTATTTTTTGGACTGTCTGCTTGCATGTAGTTTTTTTTTTACTCTCTCCATGCTTGACTCTGTCATGAAAGGCTTATCTTTTTTTAAAAAAATCTTTTTTTTTTTTTTTTTTTTTTTTTTTTTTTTGATATCCTAAATTCTTGTAAATACCATTTCATTAGGAAGTCTGAGCAACAGGTTAGAAGTGACATGTGGTGACAACTGGCTCTTGTTCCTGCTGGGAAGCAATTCCTGCATAGGCTGTGGCTTCTCCCTGAGCCCTACTTTTACAAGCTGTTGTTGTGAGAGACAGGGTTGTTTCATTGTCCTTTGGCTTTTCAGCTTTCCTAATCCTTTTATAGCACGTTTGCTGTGTTCAATGTGCATTATCAATTAATGGGTATGAACGATTGCTGGTATTTTGTAAATGTTTCTTTTATTTTTAATTATACATTTGTACTTGCATTTATATCTGTGTGGGGGTATGTGCACATGTGTAAAAACGGCCAGTGATGTCAGATTCCCCTTGGACCTAGAACTAAAGGTTGTTGTAAGCCATCCAATGTGAATTCTGGGAATGGAAGTTGGCTCCTCTGCAAGGGCAGTATACACACTTAGTCATCGAACCACTTCTTTTGTCCCAGGACTGTTCTCACTGCCTAGCCACAAATTGCAGCTTCCCTTACTCTACCTCTGTTTGCATTTGAATCCTCCATTAGAATTTTGAACATATTTGGATATGACAGTGAGCCCCCAAATAATTCTTCTTCTTCTGTGCTCTTGATATGTGTGTGTTTGTGGTGTGTCTGTGTGTGTGTGTATGTGTGTGCGTACCTGTGTTAATGCTGTCCTTGAGTGTCCTGAATTCCCTTCTGTACAGTATTTTCTTCCTGATTACTTGTTAAGGTTGTATTGATTTTTCTCAACCTATTTTTATCTTATTTCCTATTGTTTATTGCCATATGCATTGAGACTCCTTTGAGACTAAAACTTTTTCTATTAGTTATTGATACTGTATCATATATATGTATATTAATACATACTATGTTGTATGATAGTGTATGTGTTTGAATTACAGTTACATATGATTGCTATAACAATTTCAGAGGCATTTTCAACTGTTCAGTTCTTTCGTATTTCTATACATTTCCTGTACATTTGTTTTATTATTTTTGATATCAAAATATAATTATATCACTTACTCCCTTCCCTGTCCTCTCTCCTACTCCTCTCATATCCTATTTTCATCCCCTTACAAATTGATGACCTCTTTATTTTTTTGTTGTTAATATATATGCATAAATATACTACACACACACACACACACACACACACACACACACACACACTTACTCACTGAGCTTGTTTAATGTAGCTCTGTGTATGATTTCATTTCTGACCGCTTTGTATTGGAGACATGTAAGTAAAAAGTACTATTCTATTTCCTAGAAAAAAAATTTGAGGATCCTATATTTTATTTTATCCTGTTGGTAATTCAGAGCTCATGAGCAAATTATTTTTTTAGTTTAGAATTTCATGTGGGCAAATGCTGTGTTGCTTAAAACCAATGTACCTTTAATAAGAATGTCATCCTGTTTGTCCTTTATAACAATAAATCCTAATACATAAGCTCCAATCGTGTTCTCCGAATATATCACAGCATTAAAAATACAACTGAATAATTAAGTGACAAATTAATAAATAACATAATAAATGAATATGTGCACAAAATAGTGCTGAAATGCGAGAGATGAAGCAGCCAGCAGTACTTCCAGGAAGCCATTGAGAACCACCCTTTGGCACTCACCAGCAAATCATCTTAACATTATTAGTCTTGAAGCTTAAGAAATAAGATTTAGAGCCAAGGAAACATTACTCAAACCAATTATTTCATTCCCCAAGTCACTGATTGCCTCACTAACATCTCTTGCTTTGTGGAATATGTGATAGTATATTATCATATACTCGAAAGAAAGTTCCAGTAAAATTGTTTTGAGTGTTAATAAATTACTATGATCTATACGTATGTATTAATAATATAAATCAAATATTATACTACCTATTGAGCTTCGTAGTTTATTTTAAGAAAGAAAAAAGAAAACACAAATTTGGGAGTTTGTGCTAATGAAGGCTTGCAGGAGTTGAAGTGTGGCATTCGGGTTGATTATAACCAAAATAACATTGCACACATACATGAAGCTCTCGAAGAATACAATTCAGTTAGAAAATAATAGGTTTTTGATTACTTTAATACACTTGGAAATAGCTATTAGTAGACTTTATAAATTATGCCCCTAAATTGTGTGTCATTCATACTTTCCCGTTCTGAGGTATCTTTATGTCTGAAGCATCAAATGTTCACAGTAGATGCCTTATTAAAAATGAGGCCATACTACCAGGTTTTATGGACACACTGACTTCCACAGGCTTGCAGAGATATTTCTAGGTCTTAATGTATATATTCATCTTCAGATGAATGTTGTTTTATTTTTCTGTTTGCTCTCCAATTTCCTGTGCATCTTTTCTGGTTTTTCAGTCAGAACACAAGGATGCTTTGTTCTGTCAGCCCTTGGCTGTGCTTTCGCATCAGATGTCACTTCCAAGATTTTCCAGGTATCTTGATATGCAACTCTAGAGTATGTTGGTTCTACCCTTAATGTCATGTTTAGCCTTGGCCCTGAGACCTACAACTTCGTCCAAAGGAGGACCAAGACCTTTTTCTTCCTCACAATGAAGAATGTCTAAACAAATACATCTATTATCCTGTTCTTATGAAAATATCAATCTGGGTTCTAATCCCTACTTTCATTCCTGTATGTAACCTTTCTCTTATCCTGTTTCTGTTGTACAAATTTTGCCCCTTGCTCAAAATTTAATACAGCCTCACATTCAGTTAAGAAATTGTCCTTGTCAGGAGACACTATCAACAGAAGAAAGTGACAGCCTATATACTGGGAAAAGATTTCACCAGCCCTACACCTGACAAAGGTCTAATATCAAAAATACATAAAGAACTCAAGAAATTAAATACCACCAAACCAAATAACCTAATTGAGAAATGGGGCTCAGAGCTGAACAAAGAATTCTCAATAGAGAAATATCAAATGGCTGAGAAACACTTAAAGAAATGTTCAATGTCTTTAGTCATTAGAGAAATGCAAATCAAAATGACTCTGAGATTCCATCTTACACACATCAGAATGGCTAAGATCAAAAATTCAAGCGACACTACATGCTGGCTAGGATGTGGAGAAAGAGGAACACTCCCTCATTGCTGGTGGGAATGCAAATTTGTACAACCACTTTGGAAATCTATCTGGTGCTATCTCAGAAAGCTGGAATTATGGCTTCCTCAAGACCCAGCTATTCCACTCCTTGGAATATACCCAGAAGATGCACCAGCACAAAACAAAGACATATCTCAACCATATTCATAGCAGCCTTATTTACAATAGCCAGAACATGGAAACAACCTAAGTGTCCCTCAGTAGAAGAATGAATAAAGAAACTGTGGTATATATACACTATGGAATACTACTCAGCTATTAAAACAAGGAATTCAAAATTTGTGGAGAAATGGATTGAACTAGAAATGATCATAATGAGTGAGTTAACTCAAAAACAGAAAGTCTCAAATGGTGTATACTTACTTATAACTGTACACTAGCCCAAGGGCATTTAGTCTTCACCTATCAGGAAAGTGGGATAGATGTGAGGACATCCTATTGGGACTCTCGGTGAGAGAAGTATGGGAGAGTGGGAAAATAGAAGGATACAGAGGGTCATAGAAAGTTACAAGGAGAACATTATGATGGGCATATCTGGGCCCAGGGGTTTGACTCAAACTATGGCACCAGCCAAAGACAATGCGTGCAGTAAACATCGAACCCCTATCAAGATCTAGTCAATGGACAGGACATTCTCCACAGTTGAGTGGAGAGTGGGGGCTGACTTTCACATGAACTCTGGTGCCTCATATTTGACCACGTCCCCTTGATGGGGAGGCCCGGTGGCACTCAGAGGAAGGATAGCAGACTACCAAGAACAGACTGTATACCCTGTGATCATATACAGGAGGAGGAGGTCCCCTTAGTCACAGTCATAGGGGAGGAGAATAGGGTGAAAGTGGGAGGGAGGGAGGAATGGGAGGATAGAAAGGATGGGATAGCAATTGAGATGTAAAATGAATGAATTAATAAAAAAATTACATAAAAATAATGTATATTTCAAATATAGTATTGCTTAGGATTTTTAAGTGAATTAAATAATTAAACTGCAAAAGAAAAGAAATTGTCTTTGTCCTAATCTATTTGTAGCTGAAGACACTACCTATACTTTTGCCTTTATCTCTTGTCACATTTTTTTAATATTCTGAAGTAATGAGGATGAACTTGCACCGGACACATCATTTGATCATGCTGGTAAGTTGCTGTTTAGACAAGGGTGAGTTAATGTACCTGGAGTTGTGAAGAACTAGCATCATACAATTGATGACTGTCATTCCTAATTTTATGGTTGATTTGCACAAGGTGAGTGGTAGAATACTTTGGACATTAAGGGTTTATCTGTTTTTTTTTTTACCAACATTGGCTTATAAATCATATCATAATTTACAATGCTACACAATCGTTTTAAAAGCTTTATAGAAAAAGATGAGAAATTTATATAAGCTCTAATATTCTACTGCCATTATAGTTGTAAACATGCACCATTTTTCAAATGTTTCTAAGTATAACTAATTGCTGATACAGAAGGGAAGAGATATTTCGATGGAGAAGCTTAATAGGGAGGTCGAAGGGAAATGCAAGTGAATCTTGGTGATCTAAGGAGAATAAATCAGAGAAAAGTTGAGATACTATGGAAGTGAAAAGGAAGCTGATGAAATCCCCAGGGACCTAGAATTTGGATAACTGTTCAGAGAACATAAAAGCTGAGGTCATTTCTGCCCATGTATCTTCATCCTCTGAAGTGTCTCTGAGGGAGTAGACACATGGTCCTGTGAAATGATGCTTTTTTTGCTAAGAACATTTCCTAGGTATGAATTAAAGTTTTACTTGTTAATTTTTTCCTCTTTTAACACTAGCTTACCTTTTCTTGCATAAACGGCAATAAATGCAAAAACAATCATGGTCTAGAGGTGTCTTAGCATACTTTCAGCAGAAGACAATCATTATTAAAGCTAAAGTAAATCTCAGCATTATAAAAAATTCTGATGGCATTTATGCTAGGCTCCTGTCTGCAAGCATAGTGGAATGTAATTAATTGTGTCAAGAATGGGCTTTCTCTCATGGCATGGGTCTCACGCTGGGACAGTCATTGTGTGGCCAGTCCCTCAATTTCTGCTCCATCTTTACACATGCACATCTTGTACATAGAACAAATTGTGAGTCTATGGTTTTGTGACTTGGTAGGTGTCCCAATCCCTACATTGAACTTCTTATATGGTTATAGGAAATGGCCATTCAGGTTCCATATCCCCAACTTCTAGCAGTCTTAGCTAGAGTCACCCTCATAGATTCCTGGGAGGAGTTTCCATTATCCTAGGTTTCTAGCTCATGCCGGAGGTGCTGCCAGCCTGGCCAAATCCAGTTGCCTTTCCCAGTATTCTCTCCCTATGTCCTCCCCCCACCTCCTCCGTCCTGCTTCATTCCCACCCTTCCCCCACCCAGTCCCCTCCTTCTCTCTACCAGATGTCTAATCATTTTCCCCATCCCAGTGAGACTCCCGTGCCCCCCGCACTTGGGCCCTCCTTGTTACTTAGCGTCTTTGGGTCTGTGCATTGTAGCATGGTTATCCTGTACTTTATGACTAATGCCCACTTATAATTCATTGTATATTATATTTGTCTTTCTGGGTGTGGGTTACCTCACTCAGGATGATCTTCTCTAGCTCCATCCATGTGCCTGCAAATTGCATCTTTGTTTTTAATAGTTGAGTAGTATTCCGTTGTATAAATGTAACGAATTTCCTTTATCCAGTCTTCAGGTGAGGGACATCTAGGTTGTTTCCAATTGCTGACAATTATGAATAAAACTGCTGTGAACATAGCTATGCAAGTGTCCTTGCGGTATGGTGGAACACCTTTGGATATATGCCCAGAAGTGGTATATCTGGGTCTTGAATTAGATTTGTCCCTAGTTTTCTGAGAAAACTCCTGATTGATTTCCAAAATGGTTGTTCAGGTATCCACTCCCTCCAGCAATGGAGAAGTGTTCTTCTGCTTGCTCCACATTCTCCTTAGCACTTGAGTAGCTACTTAAGGAAACAGATGTAGATACACACAGCTAAACATTAAGTGAGGCTTAGAACTCCTGTGGAAGAGGAGGAGGAGGGAGTGAAGGAGACAGAGGGGTGAAGGACACATCAAGAAACCCTATAAATCATCAGCCCTGGCCCATAGGGGCTCATGGAGACTTAACTGTCAACCAGAGAGCATAGATAGGACAGATCCAGGCCCACTGCACATGTGTAACAGTTGTGCAGCTGGGTCTTCATGTGGAACTCCTAAGATGGGCGCAGGGGCTGTCTCTGAATACATTGTTTATCTTTGGTTCTCTTTCCTTTAACTGGGCTGCCTTGTCTGACCTCAATAGAAGATGTGCCAAAGATGGCTGACATCTATGGGAAGCCTCCACTTTTCTTAGGAGAAGGGGGAGGAGAGAGGAAAGGACTGGGGGAAGAGGAAGGAGGCAAAGCTGTGATCTGAATATGAAATAAAGAAATAAACATCGATAGAAAAGGAAAAATCTGAGTGAAATACATACAATGCGACAAGGAAGAATCCCATGGAATATTTAATTCCATATTATCCTGCAGTTGATGTTTTATTGTTATATAGCTCATTAAGGCCATAAAATCTAGAACCCATTTTTAGAATCAAATTTATATATTTTTTTGTCTCTCCACTCTTAGAAATTATTACTTTCAAATTTTCTTTCGACTATCATGGGGTAGTTCTTTAAATTTAGGAGTTACAGATTTGAATTTCAAATGATTTTACACTATTTACAAAATACGATATATAATTTCTACTTGATAAATGTTTTATGAATCAATTAGTAATTTAGTGAGGTAACAGATTCATATTCTTGTCCCTCAATGCATCACAGAGTGAAAGTCAGTTTCTTCCAAAATATCAACAGCGATACTATCACTGTTTTTTCTAAGATGAAATAATAAATTTACTGTGTTCCAGGTACATCATATAGTATTTGTCAGTTGGCCACTTTTTCCTGCCTTAGTAGCGTCACACTCCTCCATGATTGTTTAATTGTTGCAATGCATTTTGAGTTCAGGTCTAAATAAATAAGCAAGAAACTTATCCTGTAAATAATCTTTATGCCATGGTCTTCATGGCTAGCCAATCAGTAGATTATTTTATTTTAAATTTATTTAAATAATTTATTTGTATTATAATTCATAAGTAAAATATCGTTTTCAATTTTAATATTTTATTTATATAAAGCTACATAAAATTTATATGAATAACTTTAAAGTTATTTATATTTTATCTTATTTGGAAGAGTCTTTTGACTGCATGTAAGTATACTGTATATATGCCTGGTACCCAGTGATGCCAGAAGAAGTCTCTTGATCCCATAAACCTGGAGTTAGGGCCAGTTGTAAGCTGCCATGTGGGTGCTGGAAACCTAAACATCTTCTGTGAAAAGCAATGAGTATTCTTGATCACTGAGACATTTTTCATCTCCTAATCAGCAGTTTAAATTCTTAAGTCTAGAAGACCAGATATATATGATCTGACCCCACAATGAGTTTGTCATAAGTGATAAACTACCCTTATCCTTTGTGACCAGCTTTAAGTTTATGATACTTCACATATCCTCCTCAGTTCTGTTGGTGATAACTTTCCATTGTCCTGAAATTAACTTGCTAGCTTTTCCTTCTTGATTCTAATGACATTCCAAGTGATTTATCTTCCAGTAAATGGATGTCATCCCCTGTCTCTTGAGTGTCTTAATCATCTTTTCATCCCATCTGCACACCCATTATTGCATATAACTCCTTTTCTAAATGACCTTGTCTGAGGGCATAAAATTCCCATAAATGTTAATTTGTATGTAGTAAAAGTTTAGTTTTCAATGTACCCCTTCAAACATCTGGAAAGATGCACTTCCCTTATCCAATATTACCATCAGCTCACAAGACGTTTCCATCACCACAAAAAAAAAAAAAAAAGACTTTGTAGTCCATCATATTTTATTCTATTCTCAGTAACCTAGCTTCTTCTCTATAGTTTTGACTTTGTCAGATGATTTAAATGGAATAAAATAATATGCCCCATACATAATGCCTAGAAATTCACCTACTGGCATTTCTTTGTTTGCTATTTGAGATAGTATTGCGCCAAAGCCCAAGCTAGTCTTGAATTCACTATGTAATATGGAATACCCTCAAACTCATGCAAATACTTCTGCTTCACTTTCCCAAGTGCTAAGATTACAGGCAGGTACCACCACATCCTGCCATTTATATTCATTTTGTCATGTATGCATAGTCAGTCATTTTAGTAGGCATATGCCTTCCTGTTCTATGGCTACATCACAGATTATACATTTTTCATGCTGGTAAGTACTTTTTTATTCATTTTGAATAACAATCAATTTTGGCATTGGCATTGATTTCTTTGTGTGAAAAAAAAGTTTCCATTTTTCTTGGGCACTATGCTGGTGGCCATTCTGGGTGATAAAGAAGATACATATTTAACAATATAGAGAAAGGCCATAAAATTTCTCCAGGTGCCTGTACCATACTGCATTACTCCAAAGGATATTAAAATATTATAGTTGTAATAACTTCATCAAATTTGGTACAGTAAAAGTTTTTTATTGTAGGTATTTACTAATAATATAGTAACAGGCTTTTGCAGTTCTAGTTAATGAGTTGTGATGTGTATGTTTTTGTGTCATCTGTCTTTGTTGTAATGTCATACTATAGATTCCCAATATTATTTTTATTCTTTAAATATGTCTATCACACAGCTGTCTGCCATATTTCCTTGTAGTCTGTACATGACATTTCATTTGGATATCAGTGTCCTTTGTGGAGGAGATATCTTTAAGGTCTGATGAAGTAAAATTTATTCACTTTTATGTATTGGTTGATCACACTATGTGTTATTTAAGAAATAACTAGTTGAAAGCAATGAGATAATGTCAACATTTTTATAAGCAATATAATTTTAATTTCTACCTTTTAAATACTATTTTATAACTATTTATGAAACAAATCATGATGGAGTCTTAAAGTATATGGTATACTCCCTGTGTACAACTGTTTTAACACAAGTGTTGAAGACAGTATTCTCTCCAAATTATATTTGTACATTCAAAGATGAGACAGTGGATGTTTGCCTTTAGTTTAAGCACTGAAAATATAATAATGTTATAGCTATAGGAGAACTTAAATTTTATTTCTATTAATTTATACCTTTATCCCTTGGGGTCATTTATTATTAATAATCTAGAAAATATGCACCTATAATATATAAGTATTCAAGTTTTAAAGAACTCTGTGCAGTAAAATATACCAAAATTTTAAATATTTTCAGAAATGTTAGGGTTTTTTGTCTATTAAAAACTTACTGATACTTCCTCTTTAGTCATATTTCTATCTCAAGAAAATGAGTCACAACCACCTGCATGGAAGCTATGTTCACAGAATGATGTTTGGTTCTTAAAGTAGAGCATGAAAGCTGGATTACTGATTTCCTAAGCAAATTCCTACACTGTCACAGGCCCAGTGAGGTCAAGATTGTTAGGACACTAAAGCACCCTTGAATCACACATAAGTTTTTCATGTTACCCTTATTTGATCTTTTGGACAATGATATTTTAAAAGATGTATATCAGAATTTAGAACCAAATATTTTATGGCATAATGTTCTTAGTTAGCTATATTACTTAATAGGCTATCGTAACTCTATTCCCATAACCTAAAGTTAAATGTTCACATAAAATGCACAGAACTTCTATCCACTAACCAAGCAAAGGCTTTAGTTTAAAAGAAGGCAAACATATCCTCTTCTCATAGAACATACCAGTGAGACTCAGGGTAAACTCTTTCAAAGATCAACGAAAAAAATACCCAAAGACAAACACATAAATTCCTCCTCTTACTTTGAATAAAACCCAATTGTTGAACAGACTGAACTATAAGATTTGTCATGCACAAGTTGGGGCCAATTCACCTCAAAAGGCCTTTGCATATCGAAATGAGATAATAAAAGTGAAAGAAGTTTGTAATCATTACCATCCTATACAAATATAAGTCATTGTTTTTAATAAAAAACAAATCCAGCTGTAGAAAAAAATATGCTACTTCTTGATCAAAGAAAATGTGACCTTCAGAGAACTTTTACCCCAAACCAGCCCATGTCCCACTAACACCCCTTGTCATCTCACCATGTGCAATGCATCACTTTATGTCAAGTAAGCCTTCTTGGGTTCTCACTTAAAGTGGAAATACTTCAGAGAAGGGTCACAATTATATTCACAGATTAGAATGAATAGTTTTCAAAGACCTCATGAAAAGGCTCTGGGACCTAGGCCATTTTGGTTTCCATCGTCCTCTCCATTCTGAAGAACCAGTGTGTGCCTGGGGTTAGAGTGTGGATGATAGAGAGAGGTCAAGAAGCAAACAAAACAAGAATTTTCTTTTCTAGCTTTTCCAAGTTCAACCTTGTTACCAGCAGATATCAAAAGTCTATTGCACTGAATTGGCATAAAGAACAACATATGTTAATTGCATAAAGAGACTTGACATGAACAGGCTTCCATGAAAATATCACCACAGTCAAGACAATGAACAATGCCACCATAACCCTTTAAATCTCATGTGGTCTTCCCCCCACAACCTTTCCCAAATATCTACTGATCTTCATCTCATTCCTGTATGTTCATCTGCATTGTTTAGATTTTTATGTTAATGCAATTATATACTCTACCTTCAATATCTCTTATTAAAATCTGACTTTCACACTGCATGACTATTTTGAAATCAGCCCAGATCTTAGAGTGTATTACTAGTTATCTGTATTTTGTGGCTGAACCATTTTATAGGCACATTTGTGCTTTCACATGTTGTAGATATTTAGGTAATTGCAATGTTTCCTTGTATGAAAAAAATCATCATAAATATATGCAAGTCTTCATGAAATCTCTTGCATTCATTTAACAGATATTTATTGGGAGAAATTGTAGAATCATTGCATTAAGCTTTGTCTCACCTCTTCATCACTCACACAGTGAGAATGACGTCAAGCATTCTACTGGTCTAACCAAATATCTTTGTCTGTTTGATTTGTTGCATTAATATTAAGAAGAATCAATTCATGCATTTATTTCTCAGGAAAAAGCTCTTTGGAGAAGTTTAAATGTTTTTCGTCTTTGTTCTTTTGCTTTGTTTGAGTACTGACTTTTTGTGTTCTTCATGTGTTGTGGATACGAGTCTGTTATTAGTTACATGCACTGCAAGAATTTTCCTTGGTTTATGGTTTGACTTTCTTCCCTTTTCCCTTGCCCTTTGTAATCAGTTCTAGCTTGCCTATTTTATCTGTTAATGTTTAGTCTGTCTTTACACCAGTTTCACATTGTATTTTCTAATACAACAATAAAATAAATCTGATAATAGGTAATTTTTGTTCACATGAATTATGGTGATTTTAGATTCTAATATATTTCCACAGTATTTTAAATTTATAAACAACATACAAAATAGGAGACAAAGCTAAATAGAATTTAATTGTGGTTTCTTTGAATACATACATCAGTTTGTGGAGGAGGTAAGGCTGTAACAGTCTTGAGCACTCCAAACCATCATTTTCAAAATTCTTAACACTATGGTTATGCTGTGCTTCAGATTTTCTGTCTTCTTACAGTTTGGTCTTGGATTAACTACATCTCTAATATTTGTGGGTTAATAGTTTCCATAAAGTTTTAAAAGTTTGGGTATTTAATTTCTTGCTAAGTAGACTGAGATATTTATGTAGTAGTTGAAAGATTACAGCTCCTTATAGAAAGTGGCTGATATGACATAAGTCCCAGTAGATTTTGTAGCACAAAATATAGCCAGGAAAAATGAACACCTAATGACAAGTTGTGTCTTAATTACATGGGCCTCAAAGCACCATCATTTTCACTACCTTTTTATGTTTGAGGACTGCAGAAATATCTGGAGGCGAAAGAGATGAAAGAAATCCCACTGTAGAACACTCACCCTTATGTGGGATTTACATAGCACACATCACCATCATCAATGCAGAGACAGAAGAAGATTGTAAGAGTGAGAAATAATAGCTATCAGCAGCAAAATATTTTTTACCAGACATAGTAGGTCTGTAATACACATGAACTTAGAGAAGACTGCACAGAGAAGACATGCACAGAATCTAGGCAGATACCATCCCAGCATGGGCATAGGAAGGTCTCCTGAGATACTACCCATAAGCTGAGGAGCTTTTGCCAATTGATGGACCATGGTGATGGTGACATAATAACTAAAGGGCTACTCATGCTCCAGAAGAATGTTCTATACCCATATACATAGATGGATTCAGGATTTAAAAAAAAAACATAGACATGAAGTTAGAAAGAAAAAAAGCAAAAGTAGAGATATGGGAGGTGTTGAAGAGGAAAGATTAGGGAGTAGTTTGATCAAAACAATTTACAAGCATGTATGAATTCTCAAACAATAAAAAATGTTTTTAAAACAGAGCTGTGTGATTGTGTCATATGTCGTTAATTCTGGTACTTGAGAGCAGAGGCAGGTGGATCTTTGTGAGTTTGAGGCTGGCTTGGTCGACAAAGTGAGTTCCAGGACAGGAAGCACTACATAGAAAAACCCTGTCTTGAAAATAGCAACAACAACAAAAAAAACAACAAAAAAAAAAAAAAACTAAATTTAATACATGACTGGACAGCCATATCCCAGAAACAGGAGATGAAAGAATGGACTTTATGTGGACACTAGATAACTATACTGCATAATCTTTTAATTTTTAAAAATATTTATTCTTTACAAAGGCCTTTGCATGTATAATTTTCTTTCTCTTATTATATAGTTTCTATTTTGGCAATATAGCCTATTCATTTTGCTGTTGTAGCAGCTTAGACTGTAAAAAGTCTTCAGCAAGTTCACTACCTAATGTGAGATTCACAAAAACCCAACCAATGTCTTCTGATACCAACATGGATAGTTGTCTATCAGATCATATTATTCTCATGCAAAAGAATATGGCCTGACAATTACTTATACCCAAATCAAACACCTTTTGCTGAATGAAATACATGACATTATCTTTTATAAGGGATCAAATGTAACTAAATTTCTAAAATTTGTCATATATTTTATGTTATCTTATTTGGGACTGACAGTGGGAAGTGTAGTTTAATAAAATGTAAATAAAAAACCTACCCCAATCTCTTACCCACCAACTCCCCTGAAAGCATACCAATAGCAGGAAACTGGACCTTATACCCTGCATTCAATTTTTACCCAAAACTCTGCTTGCCTTCTTGGAGGCCTCCCTGCACCAAGGATACCAGGTAAGATAACCCCTGAAGAATTTACCTGCCAACTCCACTGAAAGTAAACTCAAATTATAAACATGCATCCCACACCCTGTGCTCTATTTCCTGCCCCACAACCCAATCTGCTTTCTTGGAGGCCAGGAAGGCATATAGAATACCAAGCCATGCTGGTCATAGGGAACTCAGAGGTAACTTCAGCACACAAAACCTTAGTGCACATATAAGCCACAGAAACCCCAGTCTAGACACTCTATTGGACCAGAAGATTTTCCGGCCGTAAGAACCCTGGGCCACTCAAGTCAAATGACCAAGAAAAAGCAGAAATCAAGAGGGAAAAACATAAAAACCCACCTATCCAACAAACATAATCTGAGAAATCAGCACTTAAGCCTATAATAGCCAAAAAAAAAAAAAAAAAAAAAAAAAAAAAAAACAACCCAGATGTCCAGAGGCCTGTGTAACAACCCAGTCAACAACAGCCAGGCTGATATGGTACTGAGAGAGCCCAGCTATCTTATTACAACAAGCCCTGGACATCCTAAAACAGGTGAAGCACAAGAAAATAACCTTAAATCCAATCTCATGAAGATGGTAGAGGCCTTTAAAGATGAAATTAATAAATCCCTTAAAACAAGACAGGAAAATACAAAATAACAAATGAAAAAATCTTAAAAGTGTTCAAGGCCTAAAAATAGAAATAAAGAAATAAAGAAAACACAAACTGAGGAAACCCTAGGGATGGAAAACATAGGAAAGAAAACAGGACTATAGATGCAAGCATCCTCAACAGAATGTAAGAGATGAAAAAGAGAATCTCAGGCATAGAATAAACAATAAAAGAAATCAAACATCAGTCAAAAATGTTAAATCTAGAAAATGTCTGACACAAAATATTCAGGAGATCTGAGACCTTGAAAGACCAAATCTAACATTAATTGGAGTAGAAGAATGAGATTTCCAGATGCAAAGCCCAGAAAATATTTTCAACAAAAATATAGAAGAAAATTTCCCATGCCTATAGAGAGAAAGGGGTCAGCCTATAAATATACAAGTAGATCACAGAACACCAAATAGATTGGATGTGAAAAGAAAATCCTCCATCCACATAATAATCAAAGCACTAAATGTACATAATAAAGAAAGAATATTAAAAGCTGCAAGGGAAAATGGCCAAGTAACATATAAAGTCAATTATCAGAATTATACCTGACTTCTCAACAGAGACTCTGAAAGTCAGAAGGGTATGCGCAGATGTCCTGAAATCTTTAAGGGACCCCAGATGACAGGCCACACTTAACTATTCCCAGAAAAAAACTTTCAATCACCGTAGAAGGAGAAAACAAAATTTCTCTAAACAAAACCAAATTTAAACAATATTTGTCCACAACTCCAGCCTTCCAGAAGATACTAGAAGGAAAACTCCAACCCAAAGAGGTTAACTACCCCCAAGAAAACACAGGAAATAAATAATTCCACACAATCAAAACAAAAGAAAGGAAACACACACACACACACACACACACACACACACACACACACCTCAACAACAACAACAAAAACAACAACTTCAAAATAACAGAATCAACAGTAGTTTCTCATTAACACCTCATAACATCAATGCATTTAATTACCTAATAAAAAGACACAAGCTATCAGAATGGATGTAATAATAGAATTCTTCATTCTGTTGGCCACAAGAAACATACCTCAATATCAAAGGTTGATATTACCTCAGAGTAAAGAGCTGGAAAAATATTTTCCAAGAAAACAGACACAAGAAACAAGATGGAGTGGCCCTTGTAATATCTGCTAAAATAGACTTTCAAGCAAAAGTACTCAAAAAAGATGGGTAACAACATTTCATACCCATCAAAGTAAAATCCATGAAGAGGAAATAAAACTATTGCTATTCACAGATGATATGATAGTGTACATGAGTGACCCCCAAAACTCTACCAGAGAACTTCTACATCTGATAAATGCCTTCATCCAAGTGTCTGGATACAAAATTAACTCAAAAAATCAGTAGTCTTCCCTTATACAAATGATAAGCAGGCTGATAAAGAAATTGGAAAACAATACCCTTCACAATAGCCACAAAAATATAAAATACCTTGGTATAACTTAAGCAAGTAAAATATCTGTATGATAAGAGCTTCAAGTCTCTGATGAAAGAAATTGAAGAAGATTTTAGAAGCATGGGAAAGAACTCCCATGCTCATGGATCAGTAGGACTAGCAGTAAAAATAGCCATCTTACCAACAGCAGTCTATAGATTCAGTGCAATGCCCATCAAAATTTCAACACAATTCTTTAGTGACCTTGAAAGAACATTACTCACCTTCATATGAAAAAAAAAATCTCAGGATAATCATAACAGTCCATTACAGTTAAAAAAAAAAAAGTGGATATATCACCATCTCTAACTCATGCTGTACTACTGGGAAATAGTTAGAAAACTTGCATAGTATTGGCATAAAAACAAGTTAATTAATGGAATTAAATCCAGAAGTAAGCCCCCACACCTAAGTGTATGCTTTGAACTTTTAAAATTAATTTTATTTTATTAACATTTAATTTATCATAATTTATTCAGATTACATCCTGAATGTTATCCCCTCACTTGTATCTTCCTGTTCCCACCCTCCCTCCATCTTTCATCCTATTTCCCTCCCCTAGACCTCTGACAGAAGGTAGCCCACCACCACCACCATATGGCCACAGCTTATAATCCTTACATCTCCCTTCCAACCCGCCTACCCTAGATAGGAGAGAAAGGAGGTTACTGGGAACAGGAGAAGTAGACCTTTTTAGACTCAGTGCCTTGAAGCAATTCTGTTGTCATCAGGATTCCAGCAGACCCATTAAATAGCTAACCATCAATTCAGCAAAGATGACTGCAACTGTAGCAGCCAGGACCTAGAACCATAGCCAGAACCCAGATCCTTCAAATAGTCTCTGGAGTGCTTCTTTCTAGGAATGTCTCAAAGCAGAGCTGTGAACAGTCAAATGATAGGAAGCAATGCCAAAACATAAAAGCCCCACCTCAAATTTCTGAGTAGGATGTTTATTGGCTGGCAACGACCATGCCCTGGGAAGAAACAGTTTCTCTTCTGCCAGACAAACACCACATGTCCTCCCACAAGTCTGTTTCCAGTGGACAAATGGCACTGCACACCCTCATACAAGTCTGTTTCACATCCCACACTTGGGATCAAAACAGAAACATGTTTACATCCACCACACCTAGGCACATTTGGTTTTTTTTTTTTTTTCCCAAAGAAGCCAAACCCATACAATGAAAAAAAGGAGTGCATCTTTAGCAAATGCTGCTGATCTTACTGAATGTTTGCATGTAGAAGAATTCAAATAGATCCATATCTATCACTCTGCACAAAACTGAAGTCCAAGTGGATAGAAGACCTCAACATAAAACTGGATACATTAAATCTATTAGACAAGAAAGTGGAGAAAGGCCTTGAACACATTAGCACACGAGACAACTTCCTGAGCAGAACACAAACAGCTCAGGCACTAAGATCAGCAACTAATGAGTGGAACCTCATTAAGCTGAAAAACTCCTGTAAGGCAAATAACACGGTCAAAGGGATGAAATAGCAGCCTAAAGAACAGAAAAATATTATCACCAACCTTATATATGATGGAGGACAGATATCTAACATATATAAAGAACTGGAAAATGTAGACATCTAGAAGCCAAATAACTCAATTAAAAAATAGGGTACAGAAGTAAACAGAGAATTAACAGAGGAATATCTAATGGCTGAGAAGCACTAAAAAAATGTTCAACATCTTAGTCATCAGTAAAATGCAAATCAAAATGATTCTGAGACTCCATCTTACACCCTTCAGAATGGCCAAGACCAAACACTGGAGTGACAGCTGGCGAGGGTGTGGAGCAAAGGAAACAGTCCTCCATTGCTGGAAAGTGTGCGAACTTGGACAATCATCTTGGAAATCAATTTGGCAGTTTCTCAGAAAATTGAGACTAGATCCACCTCAAGACTCAGCTATAACACTGCTGGGCATATACTCAATCGATACTCCATCAAATTACAAGGACACCTGTTCAACTATGCTCATAGCAGGTTTATTCATAATAGCCAGCAACTGGAAACAACCTTGGTATCCTTCAATGAAAGAATGAATAAAGAAAATATGGCACATTTACACAGTGGAATATTACTCGGCTATTAAAAATAAAGACTTCATGAAAATTTCAGGCAAATATATGGAACTAGATATTGTAGTCTCAGTTTTCTTAAGCAAAATATTTTATTAACAACTTATTGACCGAGCCTACGTCAATTATAACCAGATTCACCAAAACAGTAGGAAATGAGGAGTAATTGAAACAACAAAACCTTAAGGATATCAGTCCCGAGGAACGATTCTCCGGTCGGGAGCCGCAGGATTTTTCTTCCACTGGAACCGAGGGTAACAAGACCCCAGAGCCTCAACAGGAGCCGGAGCTCTGAAGCCTTCCCTCAAGAGGATTTCTCTAGGAGCGTCTTGAAGGGCAGCGATGAACAGCCAAATCTATCCCAAGTCTCCAATCCCCGCAGCCGCCAGTTCTGGGCTCATTTATATAGCTCCTCCCAGAGTCTGTTCACAGGATCATTTTCATCTGGTAGCAATTAAGCTCCTGCAGGAGGTGGTTGCTCATCTAGTGAATTAACGTCACCTGTTCTCTTACTAGACTGTTCGATCCCACACTTGGGATCCTAAAGAACAAGTTTCTCTCCTTCAAGAAATGATCATCCTGAGTGAGATAACAGAGACCCAGAAAGACCGACATGGTATGTACTCCCTTGTAAGTGGGTATTAGACACAAAGTACAAGATGACCATGCTACAAACCACAGTCCCAAAGAAGATAACAGAAGGGCTTAAGGGGGAATTCTTAAATCGCACTGAGACGGGGAAATGGAATAGACTTTTGGGATGGAGGGAATTGGGTGAGGGACAGGTTGCAGAGGGGAGCAGGAAGGGTCATGTTGGGAAAGGACAGAGGGAGAGAATACTAGGAGGAGAACTGGAATCAGTAGATGGGCATCTGTGGGAGAAGCATGAAACCTAGGGCGATTGAAACTCCCTGCAATCTAAGAGGGTCACCCTAGTTAAGACTCCTGGCAATGGGGCATATGAAACCTGATCTAACCATCTCCTGTAACAAAAAAAAAAAAACACTACCAAGGGAGGGACCGGGACTCCAGCCCTGTCACAAAACATTAGGTCCACAATTTTTCCTGCCTCTAAGAAAGAGATGCAAAGGGTAAATAAAGAAGAAACAAAAATTGATGAAACGGCCAACCAAATACTGGTCCAACTGAGACCGATGCCATGTGAGAGATCCTACCCCTGACACTCTTATATTTTACTATACTAACAAACATAAATCTAACATAATTGTAATCTAAGAGATTCACCCAGCAACCAATAGGAACAAATGCAGAGATTCATAGCCAAATATTAGTAGAGTTTAAAGAGTCCTGCAGAAAAGGGAATGGAGGGATTGAAAGAGCCAGAGAGGTCAAGGACACCACAAGAAAACCTACAGAATCAACTAACCTGGGCCCACAGTGGCTCACAGAGACTGAACCACCAGGCAGGGAGCATGCATGTAAAGAAGCGAAGTCCTTTGTATCTATGTAACAGATGTGCAGCTTGGTCTTCATGTAGGACCCCTGTCCTTAGTCTGTTGCCTGCCTTTGGATCCTCTTTCCCTAACTGGACTGCCTTGTCTGACATCAAGAGGAGACGATGTGCCTAGTACCACAGCAATGTGATATGCCAAGGCAGGTGGTTTGATATCAATGGGAGGCCTCCCCTTTTCTGCAGATAAAGGGAAAGTGGAATGGCAGGAGGAGAAAGGGAGTGACTGGGAGAAGAGGAGGGAGGGGAAGCTGCAATCAGGGTGTAAAGTAAATTAATTAATGAATGAAAAAAGTATAAAGACAAGGAATTATAGACATAATTTGTGAGTTCTTAAAACTCTGAGACTATATTAACTTACTCGTGTCTGTCTTCTTTTTGATGACCAATTTACTTGAAACAAAATTAATCATTTATCTTATTTAAACAATTTTATTAAGACCTGTAGTAATAGAAAAGGAAGAGCAAAGGCAGGCAGGACTAAGTTCCTGCAGATGAAGAGGGGAAAGCTACACTGTTTTATATGTAGCATATTACTGCCAAGCTAACTTTTAATTGCTTCATGTCAGAATTTCTACTCAAAAGCAGCAAGATTGGATGCACTTATTAAAGATATTAACAAATTGTCATTATGACATTTGGTTTCTATGCTTGTTTCTGGTGTGCTCTAAAGAGGTTAAACTAGTGAAATCTGCTTCTCTGTGTTTATCTAGACATTTTGATGGGGGATTAAAGTAGCTTGGCAAATTAAGTAGTCAACTTTCCCCCCTTTTTGGCTAGCTCTGGTTTTCCTATTCCACTGGAGAGAAATAAAATTTAATAACACTCCTGTTACCAAAGAAACAGCATGTTGCCTATCCAGGTCTCTAAGCGAGAGTGAGATGTACCAGTATATCACCATGCCAAGGCTTGGGGAAAATTGCACAATGCAGTACATATAAAAGAAAATAACCAATAAACTGCCAACATAATAAAAATTTTAAGCAGTCATCATTCTCAGACTGACCTTTATATTGGCCTAAATATTCTCATCATTTTAAAGAGTCCCAATGGCAGAAATAACCCCCACACAATTATTGACAACAGATAAGCTATAAAAATATGTCTTCTGTGCAAGAAATAGTATTATTTCTCATAGCCTAATGAAACTGTTAAATATGTATATATACAGTAACTACTCCTTTGCAGTTATAACACTTGACATAGTTTAAAATAATTTATGAAACATATTTATAGTCTCCAATCATATAGGTAACTGAAACTACAAAATGGTAAAATTAGCTTCCATATAGATGGAAAAGCAGGCCATATGCTTCTTCTGTTACTATAACAAAATGGGACATATTGAACAACTAACAATTCTAAAGAAAATAAAGAGATGCTGAGTTCTGAGATGTGAGAAACAACCAAGTTGAGCTAATTGCTGGCCTGGTTACTGACTACAAATAATTTCCAGACTATAGACCAAAGAGGAGGAACTTAGTCTGAGTCCAGAGAAACGTCAGGTAGAGGAAATAAGAAGGAAAAAATGAAAATAGTAGAAGGTGAAGAAAAAGAATCAAGAAGATGCAAGGTGAAAGAACATTCTAAACTGTGCAGAATCTAGAAAGTCACAGTTCAATAACTGACTAAAATATGCAAAGTCAATGAATGAGCAATCTGTCTTTCAAATGTTGATGAAGTGATATGCACACATGTTCAGTACAGTCATTTTGGCTCACACATTAAAAACACGTGCAGTAATTAACTTAAAGTATTAATTGTAAAACTAAATTACACCTCTATGAGTTGTTATACACAGATGTTAATGACTTCAGGTTAAACAGAGCCCATAAAAGCTTTAACACATTTAAAATGGCATTCTCCTCAAGAGATACTATTAGGACAATGAAGAGAGTAAGAACAAAGAGAAAATATAGACATCAAATGCGTAATAAATAGCTTTTATTGTGATATATATCTTGAAATTCTTAGAATGCAGAAATGAATAAATGGGCCGATTAAAAATAAACAGCATATCTTTTAATCCCCCGGATAGTTGGTTGATTTGCTGAAATTAACTATCGATGAAAATTTTCTGTGGAAACCCAGGAGTTAATAAGATAATTTTATAAAGAGTTTGAACAGAATCATCATCAGCAACTGAACAATGCCATTCCCAGAAGACTTGAGTTATTAAATGAAAATGACAGTCTAAGGCCTAGAGTGTCTCCCTACGAGGTTTTGATAAGGAAGGTGCTGGGGATCTCCAAAACAACAGAGGCTATTGACATTGCCCTTGGCTCCCTGTCAAAACTAAATGGTTAGACCCCATTACTGAAGATATCACCCACTTAACAACGTGTGTAACAAAGCAGGTAACAGAGAGGTCAATCTGAAACCTCCTAGAAAAATCCTCTCTACTGCTTAGGTTTTATAGTGTCTGAAGATGTTATGTAAGCTGCTGTGGGACAGAATTTAAAAAAAAAATAGGACATCAATTGTCTTACCCAGTGCTGGACCCTGCATTCTGTACCACCCACCTTCCAGGCAAAAATACACCTACTGCCACAACAGTGCCATGACTATTATGGAGTCAGCAATCGCTTTCTGATTAAATATGAAGCATGCTTGGTAGAAAGGAATTCAATGCTTGGTTTTGTAATCCTGTTTAAAAGCCTATGGCTGGGGAAGTTTAGATCTTGGAATAAAAGCCTGCAGTTATTTTAATAAATAGTAATGTTATCAAAATACCTTCTAAATATTTGTCTGTACCTTTAGACCTGGCTGCTCCCAACATCGGTCATAGAAGTTTTCTTTGGGAGGGGATAGCAATCCAGGATTTATAGTCAGTGAAAGGGCTGAGTGTTCAGCTCTAAGAAGAATATCTATTTCAATGCCTCTCCCATAAGTCTCAGGGAAGATGGCAGGGAAGAGACAAAGATTAAAAGAGCTGGAGAATATGGAGGGAAGAACAGTGAAATGTTCTCTTCTGAACAGGGCGTGGCTAGTACACCTATGTACTTGTAACAGCCATGATTAACTGCACAAGATCTGCATAAGATCAAGGCACCCAAAATTCTGCCACAAATGGGAGAAAATAATTTCCAGATCTCTTACTGAGAATTATTGGATGGAGAATCATTCTTTTTTTTTTTTTTTTTTTTTTCAGTATCGGGCCACTGGTAGAAATCGAAAGCTACAGTGGATGCCTCCCAAACTCATATGTAGGAATAAAAATAGAAATATACCATACGTGTGTGTTTGCATATATGGGTAGCACTAACTTGAAATAATGGGTTTATTAAAAAGTATAAGGTTGGGAAGTGAATGGAACCAGCCAAACATGGAACTCTGAAGCAATGAGCCAAGATAAGTATTTCCTATCTCCAGTGGTTTCTCCTGGGTATGTTTGTAATAGGAGAAGAAATATGATGAATGAAACTAAAATATTCACTATCCTGTCCTCTTCAGTAACAAGAAATAAGGAATCTCTTCAACTCTTGTAGCGATATTACACTTTCTATGTTTTTTGCTTGTCTACTTTTTCAACCAGCCTTTAAGACGTGTCCATTGCAAAGGAATGGGCATAAAGCATTTCTGAAACTAATATAATATTTTATCTCATATTTTCCCTTTATTACAAAGTCAACATATCATGATAATGCTTGCAGGAATAATTGCCACTGTCCTATGTAAAGTGCTCTCGAACCAGGGTCTGCGTCTCCTCACTACCAGGACCAAGTTCCTGCCAGTCTGGACTCAGCAGAAAGGCAAGATCTTGGCCTCAGAAGACCCAAGCGCCGGAAATGAAGATATTATTGTTGGTTTCAAAGAAGATGACACTAGCAAAGCATTCTTCCTCAGTTTGCCCAATCACTGGAACATTACAGTGATGAGGTTGCAACTCATAAAGGTCTGGGTTTTATCCATGGTAATAAGAAAGGTTAAAAAATGCCTTCTTTATTTTCATGGGTAAAATTTTATTTAACAAAAATCACACATGGATGCCCAACGGACAACCTTCTGTATGTTATCAAAATATGTAGAAGACTAAAAAATTGATAGGTCTTTTTGAAATGGTGAGGCCCTGATACCATTTCTATATTCTGTATTTTGTGATACTCTCTCCTCCCAAGCTGTCTGGTCAGAAATAGACTTTCTCTTCATTGGAGAGAGCAAAGAACTTGGCATCTCTCTCATATATAACCCTTTAATCATAAGGAGCCTTAATTTTTTGCCTGTTTGACCTCAGTCTTGCTAGCAAGTTTATCTATCCTGTTGCTGAGGTTTCCCTTCATTGGTGATAGGACCTTTTACGGAATTCTAACATAAAGTGAATACTGACAAATTTCTAGGACTTTCCTGTGACTCCAGCACCTGACAGGGACTGCTGAGACATTTGTGGACTGAAAACCATAGGTCCTAGGCCTTTCTTTTAAGATGCAGCCATTGCTGGCCTATTTTGACCACAGATCATAATTGATTCTAATGAATCAAGTGTGTGTGCGTGTGTATGTGTGTCTGTGTGTGTGTGTGCGTCTGTGTGTTCACTCTATCAGCTTTGTTCCTCCAGAGAAAACCCTGATCAATAAAGCTATGAATATAGTAGTCAGTGCATAGATCCTTGTTAAATAAATAGCTTAATTTTATTTCATTATTGTCAAATTACAGCTGGGTTAAATATTCATAACCCCAGAACAAAACAATTATCTTTTGAAAATAGGACACTCTTCATAGCTAATCCTTGGGGCCCTGTGGAGTGTAATACTCCAAATGAGAAAACATAAAGAGTTATAAGGGGAAAAGATCACATTTTTCTTTTGAGAAATAATTACAGGACACATTTGTGATCACACTAATTGCACATAGCCAGACTCAGCCATGAGGATGAAAGATAACATGTCTAGCTATTTCTAGCTATTTTAGTAATAATGAGAAACAGAATGAGTGTTTCCGTTCCATGCATTTTAATCACGTGTGAACTATACATACCAACTGAAATGTGTTGCTTTCAGAAGTACATGAGGCACTGATTAAGTTCACTTACCCTCTCTATATTCTCCTCAATATGTGGAGACTCATGCTCTCGAAAGCATTATTATACTTCCCCTGGCTTTTTATTAACATCCTTTTAATACAAAGTACTGATTGTGTCCTTAATTGGAAAGAAAAATAGCTTAATTTGAAGCGTCCAAATTAGGGAAATATATAAGCTACCTGGCAGACATATACATGTAAACCTTAGAATTAATGTAAATGAGTAGAGAGAAGGGAAGTCAAGTGGTTGGCGTTCAAATAAATGCAGGAAGCCTGGACTTAGAGAACATTATGCAGACAAATTATACTCTTATAAGACCTAAAGTGGTTAAGGGTATTGTATGAAAGTGCTCAGTTGGCCCTTTAGTGAGGTCAGTGACTTACACAGAAGCCGTATTGGAGGTACAATTTCCTTCATGGGTTAGACTTCTCTGGTCCAGCATTTTATTCCTAGAGTTCATCAGTGACTTCTTTTGCACGCCACTTTCAACCTACAGCTCCTTGTATTTTCTGCTTCCTTTCATATGTAGTCAGCAGACGCGCTATAATTGCAAAAGAAGCTGCAGCACACCAAAGTCCTGGAAACACGTTTCCTTTATTCTGAACTGCAAATACATATATGTTATTATCTCTCAAGACAGTTCTGTGGGACATGCTGTGAAAACGCATGATGGCTCATGTAAGCACTCATATGTATAAGTGTGCTTAGACAAGTTTCATAAACAAAACACAACATTAAAACAATAGTAAAAGGCTAATAGAACAAGATTATAAAACAATTTTGTATAACTTCATGTTGGTGTCAAGCTGTTATGACAGAAGAAAATCAAACACTATAAACAAGTATATGACATAAAAAGCATTACATTAGGCTGAGGATGGTTTATCACTGAAGAAAGAAATGAATAGCAATTTAAGATAAATTTAATTCTTCTTATTTAATTCTTCTTATTCTGTCACTGATTCACCCAAAAAATCTTCTGCCTTGCAAATTCGACCTATAAGTGCCTTAGAAAAGTACAGTATTTGTAAAATAATATTTTAAGGCATATTAAAGAATATTTTAGCTCAACGTCTTTAGTCATCAGAGAAATGCAAATCAAAACAACTCTGAGATTCCATCTTACACTCATCAGAATGGCCAAGATCAAAAATTCAAGTGACACCACATGCTGTCAAGGATGTGGAGAAAGAAAATCAGTCCTTTATTGCTGGTGGGAATGCAAGCTTGTACAACCACTTTGGAAATCTATGTGTTGCTTCTCAGAAAACTGGGAATAGGGTTTCCTCAAGAACCAGCTATTCCACTCCTTGGAATATACCCAGAAAATGCTCTACCACACAACAGGGACATATCCTCAACCATGTTCATAGCAGCCTTATTCATAAAAGCCAGAACCTGGAAACAGCCTAAATGTCTCTCAGTTGAAGAATGGATAAAGAAACTGTGGTACATTTACACTATGGAATACTAATTAGCTATTAAAAACAAGGAAATCCCGAAATTTGTGGACAAATGAATGGGACTAGAAATGATCATAATGAATGAGTTAACCCAGAAGCAGAAAGACTCACATGGTATATATTCACTTATAATTGGACACTAGCCCCAAAGGCATGTCCCATGAAAGTCTTCACTTACCAGGAGATTGGGATAGATCTGAGGACATCCCCCTGGGACTCTAGGTTAGAGAAATACAGGAGATGGGGAAGTAGAAGAATCCGGAGGGTCCTAGAAACCTACAAAAAGAACATCGTGACGGGTGGATAAGGGCCCAGGGGGTTCTGCTCAAACTCTTGTACAAACCAAGGACAATACAAGTAGTAAACATTAAACCCCTACTCAAATCTAGCCAATGGACAGGTCAATCTCCACAGTTATATGGAGAGCAGGGACAGACTCCGACATGAACTCTGGTGCCCCATATTTGACCACCTCCTCTTGGTGGGGAGGCCTGGTGGCATTCAGAGAAAGAATAAGCAGACTACCAAGATGAGACTTGATAGCCTATGACCATACAATGGAGGAGGAGGTCACCCTCAGTCATATACCTAGGGGAGGGGAATAGGGTGAAAGAGGGAGGGAGAGAGGAAAGGGTGGATACAAGTGATGCGATAACAATTTAGTTGTAATCTGAATAAATTAATTAAATAAAAAAACAAAAATCATATTTTAAAGATTATAGTACATCTCTTCTCTTATAGTTAGATGTGTTAGTTATGTAAATATTTTTGTTAAAGATGCCTAGAATATTTGCTGCCTGTTGTATCATCTGAGACAGTGAATTACACAGTTATCTTGTAACACACCACAAGCCTCAAACAGTGGTGCTAATCACTCATGGATGAATTAAAACTTTAAAAAAATTATGCAACAAAATTACCTATTTATCTTCATGAGTTCATTTATTTCTAGGATTTTATACTAGAATGGAAAATTAAGTTATAAATGTAGAAATAAAACTTTTGGGTAATCTTGTCTGCGAGACACAGCTACACTCAATTAATATTTCAGACTAAGACACATTTATGTTCCCTAAGAGGTAAGTTTTTGTGTTTTATAACAATGTGTTGACTGAAACTCATGCCAGCATACTTCAGGCTTTGTGTAAAGCAACCATCATCTTTATCTATAGCTATGTCATGAGTCTTTTCAGACCAAGCTATTCCCAGTATATAAAGTGTTCTGACACGTAGTGACACAAACAAATTTAGTGAATAAATACACACACACATACACACACACACATGAACTTCACGATAAAAATGTAAATAAATTGAAGGACACATTGTCCTGTTCTTCAGTCCATGTACTCTTATTCTCTGTGGTCTCTGATGAAAATTCTCTGACCAAAACTCATTACACTAATATGTGTAATTATATTCTAGATGGAGTTGATAAATCATTTTGGTTATATGCAATATAATTTATTCTAAAATTTGCATCAACAGATGTCTGATTAATTTCTTAAAAGCCTTAATTTTGTAAGCACCTTAGAGAAAGCAGCTATTCCAGCCTTCTAACTGACCAAAGAATGGCAATCCAAAACACAGGCAAATACATTGTAAATCAAGTATCATGCATGGCTGCTCTGGCTGCTGCATACTCTCAATTACTGTAGCTTTCCAACTGCACTTGCAGACACTTTAGTCTTCCCACTTGGAAGGAAAAGGTATTAGTCAAGGAATATGTGCCAGCTTGTCAATCACCTCGGTGATCTGACATGGTTGTTTTCTACCAGTCCCTTGCTCTCTTCACTATCGCCCTGTTAAAAGCGTCTCCATTTGGCTATAATCATAATCCTGATAGTCAAAAGCCCCCGGGCCTTTCTGTGTACCTGACGTTATTCTCTGTATCTTGCTCGGATTATCCCCGCTGCCTTACCACATCTGAAAATCGAACATGCACATGCCTACCCGGTGCTGAACAAATGGAAAACAGCCAGTGGAAGAAGTCACAGATGCACTGCTCAGTGAAAGTGTGTTTCAGTCTTTGCTTTCCTTTTCTTACCAGTGAACACAAATTTTTTAATGTCTTCCTACAACGTCTGATTTTCCATCATTTATTGTGCTCCTTTCAGCTCTGGATTCTCACATTTTGACATACGCTAACACAATGAGTTAAAGCAGAACTTTTGATGCCAGATGCCTGGTTTCCAACTATAGCCTCAGCTATACTTAGATAAAATTGGGGGGTTCCACATTTTGTTTTAGCCCTCACATATGTGAACTAGAGAATTAAAATCTCTAACCTCCAAGTTAACTGAACTTTAAAATACAGCTATATAATACCTCTACCAACACCATGAGAATGAGATTATTATAAAAATTGAATGTGATAGTATAATAAAGTGTTGAATCTGGTTTTAGTTCCAAAAAAAAAAACCTAAATGATGAAATTTAGTGAATTATATTTTATTACTTTTTATATTAATGCCATGGATTCTTTCTCTTTTTTTAAGGTTATTACTATAATTTCTATGAGTTAGCATTGTTTTTCTGTTTTTTTTTCTTTTGTAGATCCAAAGATATTAAGTTGATAATAAACCCTCATGATATTGTTGTCTAATTAAGTATAAAATGTAGATTTCATGTAATAAATGGGTTAGCTATATATTAATTCATGAAAAAGTGAGCTGCTTTTATAATCAGTCCAGACAAAGAATCAGAAATATTTATTATAAATCACCAATGATTATACAGATGTTTATTTTCCATAAGTCATTGTCTTCAAGGGTTGCAATTGATGAGTTTCCTGAGAATCTATACTTCGTGTTGGTTTAAGTCAACTTCTCTAAATGAAGTAATAAGCTCATTAGGTAATTTGAACTAAGAATGTTGTTAAAATGTACTGGTCAATACCAATAAAACTTTGATATTCAGTTTATAAAAACTGAAACTGATAAACTCTGGGTAATCTTTCATGGTTATGTTGGCAGCTTTGGCAGAAAGCTTTTCTTCAGTATCAACAGCTCCTGCTCTGTCAACTTTAATTGTCAAGCACAATTTGGAAGCCACAGAAGGTCAGGCTTGAGGAAAGGAACTGATCACAGGGAGGTGAAAGTGGTCAACAAAGCGTGAACACACGCTTTTGCTCGCCATGCAGAGCTCTTACGTACGTAGAACACACCCAGGGACATCCCACTGTTGTCATATTCCTGACTGCATCTGGGAGAAGCAATACACTGACTTCCCTGCTTCCTCAAAGCAGTTAAGAACTTGATGAAAATTGATGTCATTCTAGCTTGCTTCATACTAAAACAAATAACATACTATCCAAGAGCTGTGCATATTCTCCCTGTGCAAGCAAAGCCTGGGGTGGGGAAGGCTGCTTGGCACAGGAACTGGTTTAAGGGTAAGGAGCAGCATTTTGCAAGACAGGGGATCTGGGAAGGGCTCTGAAACCACACCTCTGCCTCTTGGCTTTTCAGTCAACAGAAGGGCATCCCATGGGGACTGGATTTTGGAGCCAGAGATCTTGATGAAAGCATGAGTTTCAACAGGATCTGCCCCAGGGATAGAGCTCAGGCAGTACACGCACTCAAAGGACATTCTTAAGAAACTGTTAGGGTCTCTGGAAATGGGAGCCCACCTAGAAAAATGCCGAATACCAACTTAGAACCCTCATCATGAAATCTAGATGAGGGCGTTGTAATCATTCTAGTGAGGAAGAGGATAAAGGACCATAAGTGTGCCCTTGACAAGAGGGAAGGAAAAGAAAAATTGCTCGAACATTAGACAGCAGTGTTTCTTTGATTTGAGAGAATTACCAAAAAGATACAGCCTCTAAACAGTATTCCGTAAATCATGAAATTGATGTGCTTTAAAAGGAACAAAAAAATGAGACAGAAAACTTAGAAGTCATCTCATCTCTGGGGAAATAATTGTGCATCATGTTATTTCACCTTAATGGAATTAAAAGTCGTATGAATACCATATAGCTAAGGCTCCTGCCGCAGTTTTAAATGGGATTATATTATATTTATGAATTAGCTTCTTGAGAATGGATATTGTATAAATATTTAATCAGTCTACAGGCTTATCTCACTGAATAGATCCACTTTTCAGGAAAAGTGTGCTGTATTTTTATGCGTATCCATTTCCATTGTCCTGTCATGGGTTTTGTCTTGATAAATGATTGGATTTCTTACTATTTAAATATTATTACATTTTGGTATTGGGTAAAATAATAAAATGAGCCTTTCCAAAAATAATGCTCATTTCTCTAGTATATTTACCTCAAACTGCAGTGTCAAGAAAAACATGTATTTTTCTTAATGGGTTCTCTCCTCATTGTGTGTTGTCCTAACCTCTGTCACACTCATCTTTCTACAAAGTCTGTGCCTTTTAAAGTCTGAAAACAGAAAGCTAAGACTCCCAGAATTAAACTGGATTAAACGGATGAATTGGTGTTGAGAAATGTGTTCCCTGTGGACAGAATATGTTTCAGCCCACCTTACAGGGGCATAACCTTTACGTCACTCATTTCTGTGGGAAAATGAAAATTAATTTTTTAAATTTTAAGTAAAATATTATTAAAAGAGTAAAAGACACTTTTATTCTGGGCCAATGAACTATGTCTGAATTTCATTACTAAGACACAAACTTTATATGAGGCAAGTTCCTGAATAGTTTCTGTATGTAAGTATTGAATTTGCTTTAAGTATAAGTGTATACCAGCTGCTTCTCAGGTACTTCATGAGAAATGAACAGGAGTATGAATTAGATATTTAATCAACTTAGGGAGTTTTACCTCGACATTAATTTCTATTTTCAGACTAACAGTTGGTGAATGTTATATTGGAAACAATGATATGGTTTAATATATATTTTTTATATGGCTTGACATAAACTATGAACATCACCGCAGGTAAAAGTGGAGGAAATGGAGCCAGCTACTGTGTATGAGTCATGGCCTCTTACAAAAACATGAAAAATATGGGGAAGAGTAGCAAGACCTCAGAACACAGTGCCCCGTCAACTTGCCTCTGCCAATAAAGAAAATGTGTATGGCATTTACACAAGCTATTTAAGCCATGTTTATTTGCTTTGGAAATGAACATTTACAAAACAACGAGAAGCTTTACAATCAAAGGCTAGTGATTCTTTTACACAGAAAATAAATTTCATTTTATCATTTAGATAGCATTATAATATTATTGTATCTTGCTCGTGATGATTGACCTCTATGTATGACGTTTTATAAGAATTTAATATAAATTTATATGTTAATCTTATTAATAGTAAAAATCCATATATATTGTTCAAATTTTTCAAGGCAGCCTTTGTTTTTACCATTGTAACGCACACTGTACCTTTAAGTGGAATTGATGACATATCCTAGAGATGAGTGACAAGGAGAATTGCTGGATCAGAAAATAAAAAATCGCAAGAGCAAACAGCACTGAAAAAGAGAAGTTTGGCCGCAAGTTATGGTTGCTTACATGAGATAAGACCATTACTCAGAGAGACTGCCTTTCAAGTCTTACTCTCACACTCCTGAGGTCAGAGATCACTGGCAGCATGTCTCAGTGTGCATGCCAATTTTCTTCATATTCTTCTAACCTCCTGCTGCATGGTGATGAGTTTTAAAAAATGAGGCTGCAAATCCAGATAATGAGGAGCCCTACTACTTCTTCTCTGAGAACTAATGAGATTCCCAGAGGAGTAGTCAATGAAAGAAGCTAAGTTTTCACTCAAAACATTAACTGAATTAGAGGGGGGGATCCAGTGGAGTAAAATTAATGCTGGCTCTCACTGAAGCCAAGGCCCAATTTGGACTGAACATAAGCCCAATATGAGGACATCCAAATCCAATGAACTGCACCAGGGGCAGGCCCAGGATTCCTGGGATCTGGAGCTTATAAGACTTGTGGGCCTCTATATTAGGATATTCGTTTCATAAACCATGTTTATAGGAAATGTACATGCACACTGAATAATATGCAATGTTGTGCCCATCAAGACACCTTGAAGAAACCACATGCAGCAAGGCTGAGGATATGTTTCTTTCGTTTCACAATATTAAGAGACGCCAGTATAATAGAGAAAGTATTACATGGGTTGGATGCCAGTCCCATACCCCTGTGAGGAAGATCAACAATAACAATACACTATCTAGACTTCTACACTATAGTCAGCACTAATTTCAATAAACATTATTTTTTTTTCCTAGCTTTCTTCTCTGTTTGATTTTAAAAGGTAATAAAATATTAAGTGGACACTGAAGATCTACAGAGAAAATTCATGACAGTTTTGTTTGGTAGGTTTCACAGAGATGAGCATATTTTAATGGGGGATATTTCAAAGCACACACACACACACACACACACACACACACACACACACACACACACACACACACACATATATATATATATATATATATATATATATATATCCCATCCCATTCATTCATTTTTTCATATATTGTGGGTAATAGCATATATCTTGCTCAAGAAGACATGAACTCTAGGTAGGGATTATCCTGCAAGGACTATATAAGAAAATAGTCTCCAAATTAAACCTAGGGAAGAGAAGGAAGCACAAAAGGAAGAATTTGAGCAATGACATAGTCACATTAGTCTTTAGCCCAACACCTAGAGGGCTGTGAACATGGGCGTGGTAATTCCTCTCATTTATTGGCCACAGCTGAGGTAAGCACTGCATCACTGACCTGTGTCTCTAACCATCATTCACCATGGTTAATCCTTCTGAGCTTGATGTTAGGGTATGGTGTTTTTACATCTCCATATCAAAGCTTCAAGATGTGCTTGATGCCTCAAAAAAGGAAATATGACCACTAAAATGTTGCTCTTGTAGAACAGAAGAGTTTGGGGAGAAAGTAGAAATGCTATATGGCTGTCACCCAGTTGCACCCTCTACATTTGGGGCCATGGACTTTCCATCTTAATGCTGATTCATTTATTATACCGAAGAAGATTGAATAAATAGGCCGGTTAGTCTTACAGGACTCAGGTCTTGATTGGAAGCTCTGTTATTTATTCAAAAAGGAAAGTTAACAGATAGGGGAGCACAAATATTCTTGGAGATATTTTACACACGTTTATAATCCTTGATGCAAATGATATAACACCATCCCCTAAAATAGGAGTCTACATTATGGTTCCCCTGTCAGAATATCTTTGCATTACAAATGTAGCTGGTCCTATAACATGTGCCATATTGATGGCCCATGTGGTAAAGCTATTAGCATTGTATTTGAACAGGATCTTGGGTACTGTTCTCATCAGTACATTTTCATTTATTCCATTCTCTGTTACAGCGATTCTATGATTTGTTATTTTACCCAAACTTTTATACCCAATCCTAACAGATATAAAATCTCATCTTAAACAGGGAAATAGAAAACAAGAATTAAAACAAATTGATTTTATATTAATGAGATGCTTCCTTATCAAGCTGTATATTTTTCCCCCATTGATTACACACCAGACCCATATGTACTCTGATTTCATATTCAAATTTCTACAGTACAATATGGCTGGGTCCTAAAGATTCTATGGATATAAATAATCCTTTCTGTCTTTAGCAGGCCTAGAATGTCCCTGATCGAAGTATGTTGTGACTGTCTTAGTTCTCAGTTCAGTAGTAAGACAGGGAAGGAGGACAGGTTCTGAGTATCACATATCCTCTTTTACAGAAAGATTGTCTGTACCTCATCCACGTCTTTTCCATTAAGAGAACAATAGACCACTTCTGAGAGAAACTGCGTGCTAAATGAGCCTGAAATCCTCAATACTTACTTTTGATAACATTAAATTTATATTAAAACTACATACATCTAAAAGAAAATGCACCCATAGTATATCCTTACTTTTAGCCTGTTTCCCAAATAATTTTATACATGAGCTGCTGTTGACTGAAAGGTAAAATAATTATTATTTTCACCCTGGTCTGCTATTTGCTAAATGATGTCAACTATTTTTGCAAAATGCCTAAAAGCAGATGGATTTCGGTTTAGAAGAGAAAGATTAAGGAAGTTGACTCTGTGGATGTGTATTTTGAGATCAATTGTCCACAGAGAGAACTTTAATATATTTGTTGCATAGTTACACTTTACGTAGATGCTCAAAGTAAATTTTTTTATGATATGGGAAAACGACCCTAAGTCCTTTAACTTTCAGAATTATTTTATTTACTTTGCTTTGGTTTTTGAGACAAGGTTTCTCTGTGTAGCCCATGCTGCCTGAAACTTGCTCTGTACACAAGGTTTGCCGTGAACTCACAGAGATCTGCCTGCCTCTGCTCCCCAAGTGCTAGAATTAAAGGAGAGCACCATCATCACCTGCCCAAAATAACTTGTTTCGTATCCAGAATTATGGATCACTTCCCACAAGTAATACTCATTACGGCCCAGGCTGTTCCTAAAAATTCTTTCTACCTGCACAGGCAGACAATCTTCTGGGCTTCTACATCAGTTTGCAGATGAGATCCCTGATTTCCATTTCCCAGTGCAGCCACCTGAGCTGGGTGTGACTTGAGCTTCCTTCTGCCTCTGAGTCTCACTAGAATAAGCATGTCCCTTGTCCAGAACAGGGCTAAGAGGTAATGAGTCTCTTTCTCTAAGGAGCTGATGGACAGCTCAGTCTTCATGTGGGTCCCTTAGCAAGTGGGGAGGAGGCTGTCATTGACATGGAGGCAGTTTTCTGCTATTGGATCACTTTCCCCTAGCTGGGCAGCTATGTCTGGCCTCAGTGGAAAAGGATGTGCTTAGTCCTGATGAGACATTAAGTGGCACGGCAGGATGGTGAAAGTCGGGGGTGGGGAGGGGGCCGAGGGGGCACGACTGTGATTGGTATATGAAGTGAATAAGTAAATAAATTAAAGAAAAAAAGAGAGACTGAAATCTAGTCCTTCAGACAGGTAGCTCAGCTCAGTTCTAATGAGCACCAGTGCCCCACCGAAACATACTCTAGGAAACATAAATTTCATGACGAAATTCTTAACAATTTCATTTCAATACAATTTGTTTCTTTGGGCACATTTTTATAAAATCAATGTTTAGTTATATCCTGTTTTCACTTCATTTGCATATTTATACATTTTATTACTGATTGTTTAATATCTACATTTAAGTCATCTGGTCCTTCTGCACTGCAGGGCAGAGATGTTCTTTTATCTCTATTCTTTTTGATTTTTCTAATAATTCCCTCAATATTATTGGATGGTATGTCACTTTAAATAATTTCTAAACGTGTATATGTTTGTAGGAGTACATGCATGTGTAAGCAGGTACTTGAGGAGACTGGAAGACTGTATCATATCCCTGGAGCTGGGTTTACAGGCCATTACAAGTCACCAGGCTTGGGTGCTGGGAATTGAACTCAGGTCCTCAGAAAGAGCAGTCAGTATTTGACCTTAAGCACTGAGCATTCTCCCTGGGTCTTCCTTTTTAAGAGGCTTATCTTGCTGTCTCTGAATAAATTTGCCTAAGCTCACTATTTGCCTTTCTCAATAGGTCATCTTTAATTAATCTTTGCTTCTTGGTTAAAAAAAAATAGCTCCTGAGAATAAATTTAGCATGTAAAAGATGTCATTCTCCTCAGAGCTTATAGATATATTATATGGAAAACTACAATATGAAACTTAAGAAAACATTGTAAAGGCCAAATAAATCCTGTTGATTATAAATGAACTCATACTGATTTTTAAAAATAACTAAAATATACCAGTTCTTATTTCTTAAACCTGTGCAATTATTTGGACAGTGACAATTGCAGGCACACTTATGTGTATATTCATAAACATTCATAAAGTCAAACTGCCTCAGAATTAATTGGTATAATATTTGGTAGTATATTATTAGCTCTGTATGTTTATACTAAGCGAATTAAGCAACACATTTATACACTTGGATGAAAGATCTCCTATCTCACATTTTTTGATATTACAAAAAGACAAAACTCTCAAAGTGTGTTTTAGTGAAACAAAGAAAAGTAAATTTCTTTGTGCTCATGCCTCTCTACCTCATAGAGACAGAAAAAAATGTACATTATAAGGCAGTTCTTCTGTCCCTCCAATTTTCTTTCCTTCCACAATTCTTCTTTCTGCTACTTCTCTTTGTAGACTCATTTACTTGACACCTTTTCTCTAAACCCTAGTTTCTCTTTTCTGTATCTTCTAATGACCATGAAATCCTATAGCTTCTGAATTAATGAAATTCACCCTTGGTCTAGAAACAAGCTAACCTGAGAGTTATAAATTCTATATAGGCTGGAACTGAATTAGTCCAATTCACTGGACCAAAATTCTTTGAAGTCAGTTTTCTTGAGTTCTCATGCCATCATCAGTGTCTTCCTTTAAGGATAATTCTCTATCACACAAGAAAATTATGGCAAGGTGGCCTAACTGATGTTGTGAGTGGGTTTTTTTTTACTTTAATTTTAACAAAGAGGTAAAATTTAGGATCTAGTTATTGGAAATTGCTAGAACACAGTATGCCATGTTAACTGTTCCTGTTAGTTGTTTGCTATCATTAATGCAAAATATCTGAGAATTTGTAACATAAAATAAGGAAATATTGATTTTACCTTTACTATTCCAGACATTTCAGTAAACAGTTGTTTGGTCCTATTTGGGAGCCTATTACAATGTAGTCCATCATAGTAGAAACAAGTGACAGAAAAAAAAGAAAAATGTGTATATTTTATGACAGGTAGGAACCAGATGGACATGGGATGGGAGAATCTGAAGTCTCAACATACTGTTCAAGAGAATGCTACTAGCTGTCTTTTTCCCCCACTAAAGGCTCTTACTTTTTTTCCACCTCCAAAATGTCCCACCAGTCAAGTTTCCCAAGCATGACCTTTAAGAACTAAACAATAGCAGCCACTATTTGAATAGATCATTTGCCTCTGGTGAAGTTTCATGCAATCAGTCCTCCCAGGCTGACATTACTGCCTTGGAAGTGTTTGCTCCCTTATAACAGACAGAAGATTTTAAAAGTTCTCATGAGACCCACATGACATATCAGCACCTTTGCAGTTTTGAGTCTTTCTCACTTGGGCAAAGATGAGTACATTGGAGGACATCCTGTGCTAGCAACTTCCTTCTGTTCCTTTAACAGGCAAACTAACCAACCTACGATTTGTGCTGCCTGCAAGATGTGCCGCACTAAAGATGACAAAGAGCTTGTGGGAGTGGCCAACTAATGACTGGTCCAACTTGTGACTCATGCTACAAGAAGGAACATACACTTAATAACAGGAACCAAAGGCTGGATAGCCCAGAGATGTAGGATAGAACAAAACATGATGGGGGGAAAAAAGGCAATGAAATGATTTCTATGATATCTTGCTATCCTCATATACTGGAACCTAGCATAATCATCACCAGTGAGGCTTCATCCAGCGACGGATAGGAGCAGAGGCAGAGACTCTGCAGTACCAGCATGAGGACCAGAGTTCAGATCCTCAGCACCTGTGTAAAAAGCCAGATGTGGTCACATCTGCCCATAGTCCCAGCACTGGGGAGGTAGAAACAGAAGGATCCTTGTGGCTTGCTGACTAGCTAGTGTACCTAAGTTAACTGATTCCAGGTTGAGTGAGAGAAACTTTTGCAAAAAGAGAAGGTGGATAGCAACAAAACAGGACATTTGATATTGACTTTCTCCTTCGCATACAGATACACACCAAACCCCGCAAGTAATGGATAAATGGATACATTTAATTTAAAAGAACTTTTAATTAAAAAATAATGTTCAAGGAATGGATAAATATGTTCAAAAGAAGGTTTCGTTTGTGTAGTGAGGACTTAGAAGGAAAAATTAGGTAATTGTGATTGTTGAAGCGGCTTTATTTGTAATAGCCAAAAACTGGAAACAACCTATGTGTTTCTTAATCGATAAAAAAAAATGTGATACATTTACACAATAGAACACTACTCAGCTATTGAAAACAATAACATCATGAAGCCTGCGAACAAAAACGAGCATGGCATGTACTCACTTATAAGTGGATGTTAGCTGGAAAGTAAAGAGTAACCATAGCACAATCACAGACCCAAAGAAGCTAAATAACAAGGAGGGTCCAAGAGGAGGATGTTTGAACCTTACTGATTAGGAGAAAGAAATAGATCTCAGGATGGAAGAAGGGAGAGAACTGAGTTGAGGAGTGGGTGGGTAGGAGTCCAAGAGAGATCTAGAGGGGAAAAAATGGAAAGAGAGAGTACTGGGAGAGCAACCCAGAGTTAGTCAGGGGGAGTATCTACACAATAAGCGAGAAACCAATGACAGTGGAAGCTCCCAGGAATCTATGAGGGTGACCCTATCTAAGACTCCTAGCAATGGGGGACATGGAACCTAAACCAGCCATCTCCAGTAACCAGAGAAGACTTTTAATGAAGGGATTGGGACATCAACCCACCCGCAAAACCTTTGTCCTGCCTACAAGAAGTACAGGAGTAAAGATGGAAAGGTTAACCAAAGACTGGCCTAGCTTGAGGTTCATGCCATGAAAGACGTTCCACCCCTGACACAATTAATGCTATTCTGCTATACTTGCAGGCAGGTGCCTAGCATTAACAGTCATCTGAGAGCTTCACCCAGTAACACGGAAACAGATGCAGGGACCCACCGCCTACATTAGGCAGAGAGCTTGGGAATCCTGTGGAACAGGGGAAGGAAGGGTTAAAAGAGCCAGAGGGGTCAAGGACACCACAAAAAAAACCTTACAGAATCAGTTAACCAGGGCCCATAGGGACTCACAGAGACTGAACCACCAGAGAGCATGCATGGGGGCAGAACTAGGCCCTTTGAAGGTATATGAGTTGTGCGGCTGAGTCTTCATATGGGAATCATAACAGCAGGAGCAGAGGCTGTATCTCACTCTGCTGCCCTCTGTTAGATCCTTTTCCCCTACCCGGGCAGCCTTGTCTAGCCTAAACAGAAGATGTGCCTAGACCTACGGCAACTTGATATGCCAAGTCTCATTGATATCCATGGGAGGCCTCCCCTTTGCTGAGGTGAAAGAGAGAATTGGAGAAGGGGAGGGGAGGGGGGGAGAGAGAAGGGGGAGTGGGGAAAGGGAGAGAGAGGGTCTGGGAGCAGAAGAGAGAGGGGAGACTGCAAACAGGATGTAAACAAATTGATGAATTAGTTTTAAAAAAATGCTAACACGTATATGGTGTGATTGTGAGAGGGGGAGAAAACGGAGGTGTGCATGCATTCTGCAAGTGTGAAAATGAGAGGACAAGGTGTGAGAGCTCCATCTGTGCCATGTGGTTTCTCAGGACTGAACTGAGGTCAGCCGACTTGGAGAAAAAGCACTTTTACTTACTAAGCTGTCTTACCTGCCCCAAATGTGGCAAACTACTAAGGAAAGTCCACAGTACTTAAACATATAAGTGCATACAATAACAAAACTCAGAAATACAGTGCTAAATAAAAGACAAATGATACATACACAATATAATGCTTTTTCATGAAGGATGTTCACATGAGATACTCAAAACACTACACACGAATACAATCACGTAAAATATGCATGCATACAAACATATCTATATATGAATGCATGCATATATGCATACATTTAGATATAATATTTGAATAACTATTTCTGAGGGGGAAATTTGAACAAGGACTAAAACCTTGTAGGAAAAACAAGACAAAACTAAACAAGACAAAGTAAGGTCTGTCTGGAGACCAGAAGTATTTGGAGCAATGCCTGGACCATAAACTCTCCCTTCTCCTCCAACTCCGCATTCATATCCACCAAAAAAAAATTGTCTTAAGTAAAAGAATCTCATTCAAGTATTGAAAAATGTGTTGACTATAAGGATGAGAAGAATCTTGTTGCATTTTCTTTTTTGTTTTGTTTTCTAAAAATATATTTTATTAATTTATTCATATAACATCTCAATTGTTATCCCATCCCTTGTATCCTCCCATTCCTCCCTCCCTCCCATTTTCCCCTTACTCCCCTCCCCTATGACTGTGACTAAGGGGGACCTCCTCCCCCTTTATATGCTCAAAGGGTATCAAGTCTCTTCTTGGTAACCTGCTGTCCTTCCTCTGAGTGCCGCCAGGCCTTCCTATTCAGAGGACTTGGTCAAATATGGGGCAATAGAGTTCGTGTGAAAGTCAGTCCCCTCTCTCCACTCAACTATGGAGAATGTCCTGTCCGTTGGGTAGATCTCGGTAGGGGTTCTTCAATATTAATTACCACCATTTCTGCTGGGAATGCTCTCCAATATGTTAGTAGGAAAATCTCAAATGAGAAGGAACAGATCTACCAGCCTAATGGATTGACTGGTATGTTGTGAATTGGATGGACCCTATAGGTTGGGGGTTTGGAATACTGTGAATTGAAAGAATGGGGTATTATAAGTTGGAATTTAATATTATGAATTGAGGGTGTATGTTTTATAAATGAGAGGGAATGGACTATTACTGCTTTCTGAGTTCTCCTTAATATTTTTCCTGGATCCATGTCTCTTTGTCCTTCCTGTGTCCTTTCTCCAACCCCTCCTCAGGGCTCTTTCTTGCACAAGAACAGATAAAGGACTTGCAAAGAGCATTGTTTGGTGTCCCAGGAGCAATTAGATATATTTGGCAGAGGCCTGGCTTATAGGATTTTATGGAAATACATGGACACTTTCACTGGGAAATCGACCTAACCCAGAACTGTTCTGAGGACTTTTCATATACATAAAAGGAGCAGATAAGCTGTGCCCTTAGGGTCAGGTGACAAAATTGTGTCAGACAGTCTCTTTTATTGGGCTCTGCCACTATGAATGCCCTCACCGTGGTGTACCCCAGTGAAATATCAAGAAGCCCTTTAAAGCTGAAGCTGATAACATTGTCCTAAAGGTAAGCTCTAGACTTGGAGGCCGCCGAAAAAGTCCCCATTTCTTTCTTTCTTTCTTTCTTTCTTTCTTTCTTTCTTTCTTTCTTTCTTTCTTTCTCTCTCTCTCTCTCTCTTTTTCTGAGATAGGGCTACTCTGTGTAGCCTTGGCTGTTCTGGACTAACTTTGTAGACCAGGCTAGCTTCGAACTCACAGAGATCCACCTGACTCTGCCCCCTAAGTACTGGGATTACAGACGTGTGCCATCACACCAAGCAAGTCCCCATTTCTTCGTGCTTCTTTCAACTGTATTGTTCATATGACCTTGCCTCTAGCCTTGCTTGAGTCCCAAGTAAACATACATAAGATTTTGACTTCCTCTCTGATGTCCAGAAGAAGTAATACTTAGTGGTGATATAGTTCAGACATTGTACACAGACCATCAAGAATGGTGGAACTGGTTCACACTAATCTAGCTTTGGTCTTTTATTGGTTCTCATTTTGATGCATCCTAAAATGCTGGCTCCTGAAAAGCATTTATATTCCATAATCTATCTCTTAGAATCTTATCACTCTGTCCCAATTGCTTCATATATGCCATTTATATGATTATCAAAAGTATTTTCCTCTAGTCATAACTAGAATTATGTTTTAGCATGTTAATTCTCATTATTTTGGGAATACCAGGGGAGACTAGGGTGTTTAACCTTGATATCAGGGTTTACTGGGTTAATGAATAAATAAATTAATTAATTAATAAAAGCTGATTGACAAAATATAAAAGAAAGAATGGTGGCAGTCTCTAAAGATCTTCTTCAAAGAACATTCCATGTTCATGTTTTGAGCTGGCATTATAGTCTTCTTTTAACGAATGAGTTGACATGACTACACTCAGTCACAGTTTCAGAAACTGAGTCCTTACAGATTACATCTGGACTTTTAAACTCACACCCTAGTGGAAACTGCTGCTGTATCAGAAATCTGACTATCCCAAGATCCCCATGTTCTGAAGACACCCAAGCTAGCCACTTGCAGAGGCTACTTTGGGAAAGAGAAGGAATGGTCCGGATACTGTAGGCTACTCCACCCATCCCAACCAAGGGACTAGCCATTTGAATGGAGCTACTTAATGTCTGTTACAGACATTCAGTCACTCTAATCCAGTCACAGACACTGCCCAGTTCTTATTGGTTACAAGTATTCTAAATAAATAGTGCCAGTCATGTCAAAACAATATTGTATTTGGCTAATAAAACCTCTATTAGACAAATTTCCTAGATCTAGATTTATTTTACACATGATCTGATTTATGTCTCTGCCATATATTATTATATTTAGTCCTTTGCTTTCTTTCTAGGCCTTTTCTTGAGAGAGTTTTCATCTCCATAATTGCATGATATTTTTACTGCGATAGGTAACCTTACAATAACACACTGTCCTTATTTCCTCAATTAAAATGTAGGGCTCTATTTCAGTAGGATTTATTTCAAATTAAGTTTCATTCTGCCCAAAGTTAGGTAATTAAGTGGGCTTTTTCCACTAATAACATTTTTACAAACTTTCTAAAGGCTGAAGTAACTGCATAGTCTGTGGGAAGAAATACTATAGCATTAAAATGTTGTCCGAATTTTGTTATTAATTGTGTAATACCATACAAAGTAATAGCTTTCTTTTTATTTATTTTTAATATTTTTACATAGGCATTTATATTGTTACACATAGATACAATAAACTACTTAGAGCAAGAAGAACCACAAAACAATCAGGAATCATATAAATGTTATACTCTTAGTGTTTTGGCTATCTGTATTTGGCAGCCTTGAAGAACACATCTTTCCTATCTTGGTGAGTCTAAAATTCTGAATGTAGATCAACCTTTCAACAGAGCGTTCTCTGACATACTTGTATCCTATGCACCATTGCCAGCTCTCATTCCCCCTTTCATTACTGTGGGACTCTTCCTCTATCCAATTGTCACCCCTACTTCTGCTTCCAAGTCACATATACTCTTTTGCCGTCTTGTCCCCCAGTCCTTCATATATATAGGATCCAGCTGAGCGTGACGGCACATACATTTAATTACTTCATTCAAGATGAAGAGGAAAGCATACTTCTGTGAGCTCAAGGCCATCTTGGTCTACAAAGTGAGTTCTAGGCCAGCATGTTCACACAGTGAGACTCTGCCTAAAGTAAATAAACAAAACAGGATTCACATAAGAGAATATGCTATTGTTTTCTGAGTGTAGAATTTTTGGTAAATGTAACAGTTTTTCATTCTATTTACTTTCTTGCAAAGATAATGTTTTAATATTTCTTCACAGCTGGATGGGAGCAACTTTCTCCACTCAGATGGTGAGCTCCTTGGGATGCCTGGATGCTGAGAAAGAGCGACAGCAAGCACAGCAGCCTCTGCAACGTCGTTAGGAGTGTTTCCAAGCAAAGCAATTGATCTCTGTTAGTTGGACTATCTATACTCTGCCACAGTCCATACAGGATGTTTGGTAATAATGTATTTATCTTCATTTTGTTTTTATGTGCATTGGGTTTTGCCTGCACGTATGTCTGTGTGAGGGTGTCAGATCTTGGAGTTAACAGACAGTTATGAGGCACCATGTAGGTACTCGGAACTGAACCTGTGTCCTTTGAAAGAGCAGCCGGTGCTCTTAACCACTGAGACAACCTTTCAGCCCCCAAGGGGATTTCCTTTCTAGTGGAGAAATATTATGCACCATCCCCTAAGTCTGTTTCATATCCCCGCACTTGGGATCAAAACAAAAACATGTTTATTATCCATACGATAGCTTATGAGGCATGGGAAATAGTTCTTAGCCTTTCAGATATAAACCGTATGGAGAAAGTCTTCTCTGTTTCCCACAGAGCAAGTAGCGGGCAGAAACCTCTATCATGCATGCTACATATATTTTAACAGAGCGGTTACTGTCCATTACAGAAAAAGTTTCAGGTATATGAAAGGTGGAATCCTAGAGCAAATCTCAGGTTTTATATTTTTTTAAAAATCCACCTTTTAAGTTTGAGGACTAAAAGATCCATCTTGGAGTTATGAACACTGTCATATACATCATGTGTCAGTTTTGAATATGAGTTTATCCTCTTTCCTTGAATTAAGGATGCATAGGATCTGATAACTCAAGCAATAGTATTGAAGTCACCAGGCACACTACCAGGATGATGGGCAAAGGGACAAGAAATTATATCATCGGTCAACTGTTTCCTTATACTTCACAAATTTTTTTTTTTTTTTTTATGAAAACCCAAGGTTTCCTTTGCCTGTGTAGGATCTGGGGGCAGTTTCCACGCTGAGAAGTACTTCATGTTCCCTGCAGTTTTGAAGCCCCACATCTTACAGCCATTAGGGTTTCCCGCCTTGCGAATTGCACCTACCTCATTAATATGATGTAATTAATCACTTGCATTGAATTAACTTGTAGTCCTATTTTTGAAACAAAATAGCCCTGAGTAAAGGAAAGGTTTTTTTTTTTTTTTTTTTCTTTCAGATATATTTGTCCCAAGCATGATCATAAGCATCCTTGTTTACTTCTGGAGTACTTGATCAGTACAAACTTCCCAACACTTTAGTATTTTTTTTTTCTCTTCCCCAGCCACCCTTTCTTATTTTACTCTAAACAGAAGAGGCTGATCTGTAATCCCTCTCTTGTTAGCCAAATCTTTTCAAGTAACTTCAATTTGACTTTCAAATGATGTCCGAGAAGTGTAATGCTACCTCAAAGAGTATGAACTTTTAAATTTTTTATATTTATTTTATTTTATTTTATTTTATTTTATTTTACTTTATTTTATTTTACTTTTTGGGTTTTTTGAAACAAGGTTTCTTTGTATAACCTTGGCTGTCCTGAGTTCTCTTTGTACACCAGGCTGGCCTAAAACTCACAGAGATCCACCTGCCTTTGCCTCCTGAGTACTAGGATTAAAGGTGCACACCACCATGGCTGGCCATGAACTTTTAAAGTATATAACCCATACAGCCAATAGCTTGTTGACTAATTGTGCTCACTCCTAATAGCCATGTGTATTGAAAATGCATAGTGCATCTTGGAAAAGACTAGATATTTTGGTTAAGTAAAAATGTGTTCACTTTGTTAATAAAAATAAGAATCTAATTTTTAACATAATTCCTGCATTTTTCAGTAAACAAAAATCATGAGCTTATGAGGTTAATTAGTGAGCAACGCCATTTCAAGCAGTAATCACGTGATGTGTATAATGTACAATTTGTGCTATTTAATATTTATGATTTTTTAAAATTAAGAGTTCAGGCTTGATTCGTTCTTAAACAGTTTCCTCTCCAATCTTCTGTTTTTCAATCTATAGAAACATTGTATTAAGTTGTACCTTCCTAAAATTTCAGAGCTTAAGCTACAATTTCTCTCTTATAAAACTGTAAGGCAGATTTTTGCCATAACACATTTGTTATGTGGGTAATTTTGTTCTTATGTAAAGATGAAGGTGAGGACATGGGGGCCCTAAAGAGTTCACTGACTTCTCCGGCTTCACATACATGGTAAGTGCCAGGGCTAAAGCTAGGCAGGAAAAACACCACACTTCTCTGCCTCCATCCCCGCCCCCCCCCCCCCCCCCACATACCCGCTGGGAAATTCCCACAGGAACACTGGCTCAGTGAGTAATGAATAGGTTCTTTCAGAAATAGAGTTGTCACAGCCTGATCGAAGTTAGCAAGCTTTCAGTTTGTTCAGACAAAGAAAACAAAATGTTAGGCTGGCTTCTCAGCCTGAGGGCCTCAGAGTGAAGGAAGCCCTCTATAGTGGGGCTCCTTTCAGCCACGCTAAGCATGAATTAGCAGACTGGAAAGCACACATTTTGCATGAATATGGGTACATCCGGATCCCTATTTACCTCCACTGGAGGGCAGGTAACCCGACTCAGCTTGAGACTCTCCAGATTTTAACAGTGCAGAAGAAAGTGGATTTGGATCTAATATCTGCCAAGCATCTTTCAGACAAGACATTCCCGTAGGACTTTGGGAGGCAGTAGTCAAAACTGCAAGGAACCGGTTAAACACTATGTCTCCATCAACGAATATGCAGGTGACCATAGACCACAGTCGTTGCCTCTGTCCTTTCTAGCCAAAGAGTTATTTTCTTTTTCTTTTTCTTTCTTTCTTTCTTTCTTTTCTTTCTTTTTTTTTTTCTTTTTTTTTCTTTTTTTTTTTTTAAACAAAATAAAAAGATGTTTAGCATTGTGTCTAAAACTGGGGGATTATAATCTAAAGCTCTTTGAAGTCCATGGAGGTGGGGAATCCTCAGTGCCTTGGCCAGGAGGCCTTTAGCTGGACAGTTAGGATAGTCTTCTTTCCCTGTGGACTTAGAGTGATCTTACCTGATAGACCAGAACGCGGGCAGGCAAGTAACCCGTTGCCATTTCCTGGGTGAGTTTTGAGAGCCTTTGTGCCATTAAAAAGTGAACGCCAGAGGCCATTGCTTTCTAACGGAGATGAATTTCTAAAAAGGAAACCATTTTGCTTTTGTGTTCAAGATGATTAAGAAGACATCCTGTAATGAAAACTACACACTACTGCCAGAAAGAACTGAGTGGTTTTTTAAAGAAAAACAGTTGAGAAACGTTTGAGTCAAAATATGTGTAGAAATTAGAAAGACGGAAACACATAAAGAAAATTCTAGAAACCGTCTACCAACAACTTGATTAAAAATGCTTCATTAGCCGGGCATGGTGGCACACGCCTTTAATCCCAGCACTCCGGAGGCAGAGGCTGCCGGATCGCTGTAAGTTTGAGGCCAGCCTGGTCTACAAAGTGAGTCCAGGGCAGCCAAGGCTACACAGAGAAACCACGTCGCAAAAAATCCTAAATAATTAAATAAAATTCTTGACTAAAATATACTTTTGTGTATACTTTGCAAGAGATGTTTAGATGTGTCTGTGTTCCCATGATTCAAATCTTCCTTGTCTTTAGCAAACCCAGAAGATTCTAGAGGCTGACTTGGCATTTGCAAGCAGAAAATGGGACAACTTAGTCAAGTAAACAATTCTTTACTTCCACGGAGGCAATAGTTATGCTGTCAAAGGCTAGGTTTTGTATCAGCTTGAACTGGACCTTTGAAAGATTTACAGGTCTCTGATGACAAGAAGAGTCCAGAAGGTATTTGTGCTGTGATGAGAAAAGCAGTGTGCACATGGATGTAAGGCTCCTTAGTTAGGACAGAGGGCAATTTTCATATGGTCCCAGCCCTCTGAGTTCAAAGCCTTCATTTAGAAAGAAGATTTAAAAGACTATGCATTGTATATGCATGACAAGTGCTGATTTATAGAAGGCCTAACCATCCAAGGACACATATAACCAGGACAGTGAGATAAACTGTAAGTCCACTTGCTGTACCACTGGTTCCCCTGCAGCCAGGGCTTTTGCACACCAAGATACCCTTTTTTTTTTTTAATTTTTTATTAATTTATTCTTGTTACATCTCAATGGTTATCCCATCCCTTGTATCCTCCCATTCTTCCCTCCCTCCCATTTTCCCCTTATTTTCCCCTCCCCTATGACTGTGCCTGAGGGGGATTACCTCCCCCTCTATATGCTCATAGGGTATCAAGTCTCTTCTTGGTAACCTGGTAACCTGCTGTCCTTCTTCTGAGTGCCACCAGGTCTCCCCCTCCAGGGGACATGGTCAAATGTGAGGCACCAGAGTTCGTGTGAAAGTCATATCCCCACTCTCCACTCAACTGTGGAGAATGTTCTGCCCATTGGTTAGATCTGGGTAGGGGTTTAAAGTTTACCACCTGTATTGTCCTTGGCTGGTGCCTTAGTTTGAGCTGGACCCCTGGGCCCAAATCTGCCTATCATAATGTTCTACTTGTAGGTTTCTAGGACCCTCTGGATCATTCTACTTTGCTATTCTCCCATGCTTCTCTCATCTAGAGTCCCAATAAGATGTCCTCCCCTCTGTCCCAGTTTCCTGGTAAGTGGGGGCTTTTATGGGACATGCCCCTTGGGCTAGTATGCAGATATAAGTGAGTATATACCATTTGAGTCTTTCTGCTTCTGGGTTAACTCACTCATTATGGTCATTTCTAGCTCAATCCATTTGTCCACAAATTCGGGAATTTTTTGTTTTTAATAGATGAGTAGTATTCCATAGTGTATATATACCACAGTTTCGTTATCCATTCTTCTACTGAGGGACACTTAGGCTGTTTCCATGTTCTGGCTATTGTGAATAAGGCTGCTATGAACATGGTTGAGCAAATTTTCTTGTTGTGTGCTGGAGCAACTTCTGGGTATATTCCAAGGAGTGGAATAGCTGGGTCTTGAGGAAGCCCTATTCCCAGTTTTCTGAGATAGCACCAGATAGATTTCCAAAGTGGCTGTACTAGTTTGCATTCCCACCAGCAATGAAGGAGTGTTCCTCTCTCTCCACATCTTCGCCAGCATGTGGTGTCGCTTGAATTTTTGATCTTAGCCATTCTGATGGGTGTAAGATGGAATCTCAGAGTTGTTTTGATTTGCATTTCCCTGATGACTAAGGAGGTTGAGCATTTCTTTAAGTGTTTCTCAGCCATTTGATATTCTTCTGTTGAGAATTCTCTGTTTAGTTCCAAGCCCCATTTCTCAGTTGGGTTATTTGGTTTGGTGGTGTTTAATTTCTTGAATTCTTTATATATTTTGGATATTAGACCTTTGTCAGATGTAGGGTTGGTGAAGATCTTTTCCCAGTCTGTAGGCTGAAGATGACCCTTCTTTAATCTTAGTATTTTACAGTTACTGAAGCATCATTATGTTCTCTTCGAGAATTCTAGGTGGGAGGGACAGGTTATTCATTTGTATTTTGCAAGAGTCCTAGAAGGTAAGTCATCTCCAAACTCAGTGCCACTTCAGAGCAATCCACATGCCAGATGTGTTCAGAATGATACAGAATGCTGACTTACCATGGAATCCAGAGGGCCGGAGGTTTAAACTAAAGTCATGTTAACATAGTTCTGCTGAGTTTGTTTTAACACATGAAAATGTAAGGGATATAAAATTTCACAAGCTAAAAAATTGTATTTTATCTAGAGTTGAAACTATTCATTACAATTCATAATGAGAAATATGCTTCTTTACAACTGTGCTTAAACTAACTGTGCTATCAAATAAAATATAACTATCACCCATAAGCTGGTATGAATATGAGCCAATCATTGATAAAAAATACATTTTGTTTTAATTAATAAAAAAAACTGCATGTACCTGGTAAGACCACAAGCACTTCTCTTTGGAAAAGCTGCTTAGACTTTCCCAATTAAAAAGAAATAGTGAGTCTATCTGACCTGCTAAAATTTTAGGAATATTTTTTCATGCATGAGCATTTGTTGTGCTTATTAAATGAGAAATTGAAAGAATTAAGTTGTTTTATCAGCAGTCACATATTTATTCAACAACCCCCTGAGTACCTACAATACATGTGATGCCAAGAACTCACAGTGAAAACAAAATTATCAAATCCATAGAGGAGAATAAGCATGCATATATTACTATTTTCAGAGAAAAACAAGAGCAAATACAAAGGAAAGAAAGACATTACTAGATGCAAGGAATATGACTGGACAGTTTAGAGAAATCTGATTAATCTTTCCCATGAAACCAAGGGGGGAAATGAACTATCAAGGGCTTTTAGTGGCCACCAACAAAATTCAGCTTAAGTTTTCTTTCTTTAAATTATTAACAAAAAGATAAAAATAAAATAAAATATTTCTAAGTAAATTTCTCTCTGGGTTTAAATGGATGTGAAGAAGCCCAGGAATTTCTCTTTTGAAAGTTTTCCTTTGAATTTAGGACATTGAGTCTGTCATTCAAAAGCTATTCACTCAAGCTATGCTTGAGTGCTCACTAGGTACAAGAGGTGCATGGGATAAGATTAACAGCAACAATAATAGAAATTACCAATTCTTATATAGAGCAATCCCAGTTTATATGCTAGCTGTAATATAAGGAAAATACCATACTATGGCAAACAACAGTACTCAAAATCAAGTGAAATCAATAAAAACCATTTAAAGTTCCAGACAGCACTGAACATAGGATATTTGATTAACCCACCAACTGACAGCAAATGAATGTCACAAACAGAGGCAGGAAACTATACAAATTTCTGCACATGCCTACTGGCTCCACAATCTAAAATGATTGATTCCAATTAGTATCTATTTTCAATTCTCCAAACATTGATTGAATGTCATTATGTTTGAGACAGATTACTCTGTAATCATCAAGCGTGAGCATTCCATGATTTTGATTTATAAGAGTTTTTCCATTTCCATATAATGAGATGCCACTCCATTCTTCTAATTGTGTTGGTTTGCACCATGGTGGTTATGATATATATGATCCATACCTTTGAAATGTGGTTTGATACGGAACACATTGGGGTGGATGTGAAAGCGTGCTGGAAGCCTTTCCATAGTAGCTCCACTTGGATGACATGGAAATACTGGTGTGCATGGTATTGATGGGAGTCATTTCTTGGTACATCAATCAAGTAGTCCTTGAGTTTCAGTAAAAGACAGTCAAGATTGCCTGCATGTATCTAAGACAGAAAAGTGCATCTTGCTTTGGATTTCTGTTTATCCACATCCAGTAGATATGGATCCCTCCCCTTTTTTGGAAATGTAATTATTGTGTTTAGGATTTTATAACTGGTAATGGTAAAAAATGGGAGAGAAGAAGAAAAGGAAGGAGGGAGTTAAAGTCGAGGAATCATGGATTCTTAACAAGGAGGAAAAGTAGTAAGAGAGAAAGATGAAAATCACTGTGATTTATGTGGACAATTTAGGCTTTTCTATTATCTCTTAAGATCACCATTTTTTCCTCCAGAATCCTTCAACAATGATAAAACAGCAACAAAGAGAATTGACTTTCAAATTACTTCCCAATTTGCAGCATAACATGTCTCAGAGGGCAGTGTGGAAATGAGAAACCTAATTTTTTGATGACATTAGAGATCATTTTGTCCAATTTCCTCATCTTGCATATAATAAAACCAGAGCAATAGAGCGTAAGTGTCAGCTGTCAAGTTCCACAGTGGGTCTGTGGCAGAGTCTTACTGAAAAAAGAAAAAACTTTCATGCAAATATTTTGTTAAACTATAATATGAAATAAGTGTTGAGAATTTGAAGCTTTCAAATGTGTCTACATCCATCCCGTGTTATTATTCCTGTACACACAATACCTTTAAATGCTGAATGGCCATATACTTATAAAATGTTTTTCCCCATTTTCTTTATTTGTTGCACAGAATAATTTAAAGCATAGCACTCATCCTATACCCTTTCATTCCTTTTCCACCTTTGAGCAAGGAAAATTAGTCATAGATTTTAGGCTGCTTATTTTACAAACAGTATGGAGATAAACGCCAGGGAAATACAACTCCTGCCTGTATGTGGCACAGCAATCATGAGATGCTATTTCAATCTGAGGATATCTATAAACACTTTTCTAAGCTGTCCTTTACCAAAGCTGCCACTTGAGAACACTAGGGACCCAAGCGAAGTGTCATATAGACAAAAATAAAGTATAGATCTTCAATTAGATCGGCTGTGACATTCAAGTCACCCTAGAACTGTGCCCTGACAGGGGTTTGGTTTCGTTGGGTTTTGAAATGACTCTACGTTGTGCTAAGATGTTTGCATGTGCCATTTTAGCTAATTCTTGGAAGATTAATCAGGAGTTTAGTTACTTCGTTTTTTCAAATTCAAATTTTTTTTTAATTTATTCATTTTACATCCCAATTGTAGACCCCTCCCTCAATCTCCTCCAGGTCCCGTCCTCCCTCCCTCTTCCCCTCATGCCCCTCCCCTAGCCCTCACAGAAGGGGAGCCCTTCTCCTCTACCAACTGACCCCAACCTACCAAGTCTCATCAGGACTGCCTGCATCCTCTTCCTCTGTGGCTTGGTATAGCACTCGGCCAGGGAAAAGTAGTGAAAGAGTAGGAAATAGTCCATGGCAGGGATAGCTCCTGCTGCCCTTATGAGAGGACTCCTAGGAAGACTGAGCTACCTATTGGTTATATCTGAGCAGGAGGCCCAGGTGCTCTCAATGCATGATGCTGGTGCATCAGTCTTCACTGCTGCCTCCCAACCCCCACCAGGTTTCTTGGCTCTGTTGGTCTTCTTGTGGAGCTCCTGTCCACTCTGGGTCCTTCCTCTCTCCTCCTCCCCACTCTACCGTAAGACTTTCCATCCTCTGCCCAAAGTGTGAACTGAGGTTCACCTTACATTAGGTGACAGAGATCTATTTTCCTTAAAAACTAAATGCCTTTACCTTGGCACTAATGGCCTACAGAAACCTAAATAAATCTAGTCATCCCTCTGCCTCCTAGCTCTCTACTCCCAGGTGTCACCTACTTATCTTGCTTCCATCCCTCTGATTGTCCCAGTGGCAAGTGTTTTACCTTTGATCCTCTTTCCCTTGGTCTTCACTCAGGTTTCTTCCTTCTCAATCCATCTGTGGCTTTCATGACACTTCCCCACAAAGCATTCTCTGATGCCTTTAAAAAAACAGGTTGGAAAGGTCTTGCAGTCTGAGCCCATAATACTTACCATGATTTTAAATTAAATATTTATCCTTTTAGCTCACAGTCCCTAAGAGGGTAGAGATATTAAGCTTAGAATCATATATAAACTAACTACAGTGTCTGAAGAAATGGACACCCAACATGGAATAAGCCAATTAAAGGAGTGAAAGTTATGTGGTCTTATACAGTTTATAAAGCTCAAGTTTCTCACCCATCTCTCATCGCCATTGAATTTGCTGCACTACATTACCCTGCTGAGCTGTGACAGGATAGGGTCATCTGGAGAAACAAAATAAATAGAATGTACACAGATATGCATACACACACACACACACATACACATTCTAACAAAGCATGTCTAAGTGCTGGCAAGACTGAGTACCTCATAGCTGCTTATTCCATAAATCTCAATATCACAGCAATCCCAATGTGCTGCTGAAATCCTGGAGTTCCTGGGGAAGTCTCTAGCACTGAGTCCATGTTGGAAGGCCCAGTAATCTAGTGTCCACACCTACAATCGATCTACAAGTTCAGAAACAAGAAGCAAAGGCAAGCAGCTGCATTCTGCTACATTCCTCTATCTGGCAACTCTTTTGGAAGATGCTCCCCACTTTGAGGTTGGTCTTCTTTTTATAATCAGGTCTTTCTGAAATATCTTTCCGGAAATGCCCGATGTACCCCTAGATGATTCTATGTCCTCCTGTCAAGATTTTAATGAAGTCTCACCATGTATGGACTGCTTATCTATGGACCTGTTTATGAATTCACTGGACTGAGTAACCCACATACTACTCGTAGATCTTGAGTTTTCTTATCATGTTGAGTACAACATACATAAGATACATTTTGTGCCCAATATGATGATAGATGCAACTCAGTAAGATTTCTGTCAAACTAGTCAGGCAGAATTGAACAGAGGATCCAATCCAATTATCATAAATCATGAAATGAAACCTGTCATGTGCTCACAAAGGGGAAAGAATGGAAATATCTAAAAGCAAATAAGAGCTTCCAAAGAAAGCATGAAAGGACATGGTAAAGAAATTGAGGGAAGAAAATATAGGAGAAGACAAAAACATAGGAGAAGAAACAATTACCAAGCATTATAATTGTGACAGCTTTGAGAAATAGCAACTCACTTATCCTAAATTCTCCAGTCACTAAACCAAACACAGATAGAATTGTTGCAAAGAAGGAATTTTTATTGATGTATCTACAGTTATTATTCAGTTAACTTAGAATTAGAGACTTTTTAGATGATATCGCATCTTCAGTATAATCAACTGGCAACCTTAAATACAGACCACGCTTTCTTCGAATAAAGACAAGGATTTCCATTATAGCCTGACAAATAGAATAAATTGTCTGCTTTCCATGTGAGAGACAAGCTGATATTTGATGATATGTGATATATATATATATATAATTTGATATGATATATGCATCTTCATATGATCAATTCAAATTACTGAAATATTGTTAACTGTAAAAGTGGATATCAAAATGAATACTTATCAGTGCACCCTTTCAAAAGCAATTTAAGGCAATGCTACAAGAATAAACTATTAAAACACAACAGAATGTATGAGAACCACTTTAAAAAGCTGAGAAAATATTTCTTTCCATTCTCTTTAAGAAATAAAAACAAGTGCAAACAAAAACTTCACAACTTTTCTCAGGGTTGTTTAGTAAAAGGCAAGGAATAAACGGGGGCCCATGTTCCTTCCTCCTGTAGTCTCCCTTATAAGGATTTGGCTTTAGGAGACTTTAAAGCTACAGGCTGCCAAATTTTGATTCATTCCTCTTGGCAAGCCCCGTGGAGATAGGATCCTAAAGACGGCAAAGCCTTGTGCTACATTCAGAGAGAAAACCGTTGAAAGCAGACACCTGAGCCTGGGGGCGCCCCTTTCCCAGGCTGCTGTAAGGATGAGGTCTCAAGTGCTCCTCGCCTTCTGAAAAGCCCCAGTACTTCCTACTGCACAAGGCTGGGAAAACAAGGACGTGCTTGGGGGAAAAGAGGAGCAGCCAAGCCAGCAAGAATGAAAAATCAAAGGACATCTGATTGTGGGAAATTCTCCTTGCTGCGGTCATTCCCTTTGGGGGAAAATAGCCAAATGTATCCTGTTGAATGTGCCTTTTGAGGTCTTGGCTCCGTATTTACTTAAGACCCATCCAAAATTCACTTGCTGCGTAGGTCTTCAGTTAAGTTATATGTGCAGGGATGTTAGGGAGATAGGGCTTGGGTAAATACGCTGCAAGGGAGGAAACAGGTCTAGCTTTCAGGCAGAGAGGCAGCTTTCTATAGACCATGTTCACTTTGCACTGTCCCCACTCCATCTTCAAAGCACTTGTTAAATTATTTGAAGCAAAGTGACATTTGGTCAGTCCTATGCAGAGGGAAATTGAAGGCCAATTGTTTCCCAATATCGCTAGCAAGTTTGATTCTTCCCTGTGTAAAGAGAGGAAGTGACAGTGGGGATGAGGTCACTGACAGAATTACTCTTTGGTTAATGAAAGGCAACAGGGTAACATGGGGAATTTAAGCAGCACATAGTGAGCAGTTTGATCATTTAGTCACCCATGGGCTTATGATAAT